>NC_057865.1:46888434-46980934 GCF_019393635.1 Dromiciops gliroides
TGTTTCCTTATTTTTTACAGGTCTTTAATTAGCAATGTCCCCCTAACACTTTTCAAGATTTTCTTCTCTTCTTCCCATTCATCCTCTCTACCTGCCCCCCTCCATTTCTGATCAACTCATAATTAGAGTCCAGACCTGACCTACTGTTAATATTTAGCGAGAAAGAGAATAGTTCTTCCAGGTAAATTATTATCCTAATATATATAAATTATGTTTGTTACAGGTACACCTGTATACTTCTCTATGGGGGAGAGAAGAAAAGAAAGGAAAGAAAGAAAGCAGGAAAGGAAGGAAGAACAAAGGAAAGAAATGGAAAGGAGAAAGGAGGAAAGGAAAAGAGAAAGAAAGACAAGAAGGAAGGAAGAAAAGAAAGAAAGAGGAAGGAAGGTAGAGAAAGAAAGAGGGAGAGAGGAGGAAGGAGGAAGGAAGGTAGAGAAAGAAAGAAACAAAGAAAGGAAGGAAGGAAGGAAGGAAGAAACAAAGAAAGAAAGAAAAAGGAGGAAAAATGTATTACTGGCCAGACAGAGGTCAGTGGAAGAAGCAGTTTGTTTTGGGGTGTGGCATTACTTAATGCCTGGTCAATGAAATTTTTCCTTCAATTTTCACAAATGAGAGGATCCTGTATATTTTAACCAGATCTAGATTGGTGGGGGGTGGGGGGAGGGACATGTTTTCATCTCATATAATACCTTAGGATTCACTGTGGAAAATTATGTTATAAGTTTTAATTTTCTTAAAATTTGGAGACTTAAAAAGAAACTTTAGATTTTATCTCTTTTCAATACAAGTCTTATTTTAGTGCACATTGATTATATTTGCATTCTTTGCAAAGGATGTTAAGTGAAAAAAGATTTGAGTGTCAGACCAAAACACTACAACTAACAACAGATCACCAATAAATAGCTCTGATCAGCACAAATATGTTCCTGAGCTTCTCTCTTTGAGGATATGGGGAAAGAAATAAGCTGTTCAATCCTCCCTAAGAGCAGAATTCTCAGATCCTCAACACTGACACTTGAGATGAGAAGCAGTGAACATTTTAATAATAATAATCATAATAGTTTTCCTCTCTTAGTTTCCATTTCCTTTTACTACAATGCTTCTTTTTGTTTCCTCCTGGCAGAAGGGTTATTAAAACACACACGCAGACACACACATTCATACACAGTCATTGCTAAGACTCTGAAACAAATTGAGCCATTCCCTCTACTTTATCCATGCAGTTTCTGCTCAGCCAAAGTTAATGAGGAACCTATTTCACTCCAAAGCTGTGAGAATTGCTCTTTCTTTATCTCAGTTTAATCTAATCCTCCCCCCACCCCCCAAAAAGCCAAGGCAATCTGAAGGAGTTTGTCAAATGAATTGATATGGTATCCGTATTATCCTAATTTTAAAAGAGTATTTTCTTTTAAAAAAAAGTCAAATCCTTCCTTTGAACAGAAAACAGTGTGAAGCAACCATCCTTACCTGGATCTGAAAAGTTTTAGGGGTGGAGGGATAGGACACAGGGATCTGCAGTGGAAAGAGACCTGAAAATATCAGCTCTGCCACTTCCTAGCTGTATAACCTTGGGGGAGTCGCCTCCCGTCTGAGAGGCTCAGTTTCCTCATGTGTAAAAACGAGGAGTATGGACGAGATGAGTTTTAAAGTTAATGATCTTATGGCCTCTGGAGCATCCTTCACATTTTGGTTTATTTTTCAGCCACAGATAAGGGGAAAGTCTTGAACTTGAAAAGGTTCAGAAGGACTGACAAGTCATAGAGGAGAAAGAAAGTTGTCTGAGCAGGAGGGGGACAGGATCCTATTTCCCTTCTCTCCGTGTCACAGCCTCTGTGGGCAAAGCCTAACCTCGAGGTGCAGAGACCGGGCATCCCAGTGGCCTCTCGATCCTAGGGGGCATGAGAAGAGGCTCGGGGACAGGCTTCCTTAGTGCCCCTAGATTTCCCCAGAGCTTCTGTCGCGTCCAGCTCAGGCACACAGAGAGCCCAGGAGGTAGTAGGAAGGTGGCTTTTAGTTCCCTGGGTGGGCAGGGGTGGGGAAGCAGGGAGAGAAAGCAAGGGGGTGCTTCCCAAGAGAAAAAAGTCCCTCGGGGAGCATTCTCCTAAAAATGTTTTACTGGAAGGAGGGCATCCCCAGTCCCTGCGGGGTGCTTTTCTCCCGCTCCCCTACTAATGCGCGCGCGCACACACACACACACACACACACACACACACACACACACACACACACACACACACACACACACACCGCCCTTCTCCACTTATCCTGACACCCCTGTCCTCTTACTAGCCCAGCATGGCAGCCCTTCAGGGTCCCAGACCCGTCCTCAGCATCACTAGAATTCTTTTCTACTTGATACAAAGTATCATCCTCCCGTGGGAGGGGATGGAGGTGGGAGTCCCCGGCGGCCTGCCAACCCAGCTTGGCACCAAGGGGAGAAGAGAAGATACCCCTGCTCCTTCCCCTACTTACCGTCAGCCCTCACCGACAGGCACCGGAGGCTCAGCAGTAGCAGCAGGGCGCCGCCGAGGCACCGGACGAAGGTGGACGCCTGGGACCCTTGGCTGCCTCCAGCCGCCATGGTTCTGGCCACTGGGAGGCTCTGGGAGGACACTGGTGGAGGGGGGGGGGAGGGTGCTGCTGTAGGTGGGGGGGCGCACGGAAGGCGCGTGCGGGAGAAATCCCCCACTACCACCACGCCGGGGCTGCAATTGAAGAGTCCACCAAGCGTTCTCTTCCCAGGATGGGATCGGGGAGATTAGGAGGGAGGGATGGTAAAACGCGGGAGAAGGACGGGGTTGGGGTGGGGGGCGGTAAGATAGAAGGAAGAGGGTAGATTCCTTGGCGTCCCCGGGGAAGCCAGAGGAGAGGGAGGCCGAGGTGTGGCAAAGACCCGGGTAAGGTGGGGGGATCTGAGGCCGATCTGCGGGGTTGGGGAGGCGCCTTTATCCAGTCCTTGCCTTGCTGGGGGGCTGGTGTGCACCTGGAGGGCTGGTGTGAAAAGTCACATCGCCCAGTCACACTGCAGAGCTCTGGACTCAGCCCTGAGCCAGCCGAGCCAGTGCAGGGGGCGAGGGAGGGGGTAAGGGGGAGGGAGACCGACGGAGGGAGGGAGGAGTAGGATAAGGAGGAGTAGAAGGAGGAGTGGAGGGAGACTAGCAGCAAAGAGCTGACTGTGAAAGCAAGAGGAGGACGGGTTGAGAGAAATCTGAGGCTCCAACCTCTTTCTCCATCTGATGCTAATGGGTAGAGCTCACTCACACTCACACCGTTAGAATACTTTCCAAGGCTTCTCATCCTGTGAGTATCTTATCCCTTGTTTCATATGAATCCTTCATATATTATAGATTTTGAGCAGGAACACACCTTAGGGGGCATCCAGTCAAACCTCCCCCTCCTTTTTACACTTAAGGAAACTGGTTCAGAGTGGTGAAATAACTTACCCAAGATTATTCAGGTACTAAGTGTCTGGGGGAAGATTTGAATCCGAGCCCTTGGAGGGATCCAGCCCTCTGTTCGGTGCACTACTTTGTCTCCCTGTTATCACTGCAGACCTAAAGGTTTCATACCAATGCGTTGTCCATTTTTCCTCTCTCATGCTTATCACATGACTAGCCCACTTCCTTTTCTGATTACATATAGGCTTGATCGGTCTTCTTCCTCTGCCTCTCTTCTCTGTCACACCTGCAGCTTGCTCACACCCACTGATGCCTTTCCCTTGCTTGTCCTCTGGGCTATCTTTGTCACTTGAATTCTGGGGTTCCAGGACTGGCAGCCTTATAAAATCATGGATAAAATTTGGTGTTAATTTGGGAGCAGCTGGCAGTTTGGGATCATGAATATAACAATCTGGGGGCACAGCTGGATTTTGGTCCATCACATCAAAGGGACACAAAAACTACTGATGTAGCAAACAAATTTGTCAGAATGGCCTTTATAGATAACCAACTCTGATCCTCTAGCTATATTGTGTGGAATTTTGTTTGAAAACATTCATTTGAGGGGCAGCTAGGTGGCGCAGTGGATAAAGCACTGGCCCTGGATTCAGGAGAACCTGAGTTCAAATGTGACCTCAGACACTTGACTTGTACTAGCTGTGTGACCCTGGGCAAGTCACTTAACCCCACTTGCCTCACAAAAAAAAAAAAGTTAAAAAAGGAAAACATTCATTTGAAACAACTTAGAAGTAGCCTCTGTTTTCCAGTTGACTTTAAAGCCAGAGGACCTAGACTCAAATCTTACCTCTGATGTTCAGTACCTGTTGTGACCTTGAACATGTCACTTAACTTATCTCCAGTTGTTTCTGTGTTAAATGAGGGAGTTGGATTAGATGTCTCAAAGGTTCCTTCCAGTCTTAGGTCTGGGATGCTATGAATTACCATCCAGTAAAACACCACTGGCCTAGCTTGACTGATAGGTCAATGCTATTAAACATTATTATATTTCAAGAAGACATTTAAAAAATACTCTCACCTCCCTTCATATAAAAAATGGAGAAATCTGGACAGGAATAGTTTGGATGTCTTCAGTAGAGTGCCCAGGGATAGGGGTAAAGATGAGGATGACAACCCACATTCCTGAAATGCTTTCCTCACAATAATCCTATAAATTAGGTGATCAAGGTGGTCAAAGATAGGTTAGTAAGTCAAAGATCTGTCATTTTGTTGATGTAAGAACTTCCCCCACCCAAGCATATCATAATACCTTGTAGAATTTTGTAGACAAATGTTTGAGAATCACCTGAGACTGAGGGCAGTCACCTGATTTGCCCACCAAGTTAACAAAGCTAGTAAATATGATATGAAGGACTGAACTAACTTCTTGTCTACAAGTGATGGCACAGTGGACTGAGCATTACTAGCTGTGTGACCCTAGGCAAGTCACTTCACCCTGTTTGCCTCAGTTTCCTCATCTGTAAAATGAGCTAGAGAAGGAAATAGCAAGTATCTTTGCCAAGGAAGTACAAAATAGGGTCATGAAGATTTGGACACTACTGAATAACAGCAACAAAATGGTATTTTTTTTAAAAAAATAACTGGGTCTCCTTAGTGTAACCAGGCTGGAAATGCAGTTTGCTCATGGACTTAATTTCACTATTGATCATCATGGATCAGCATGAGAGTGCTAACTTGCTCCTTTTCCAACCTGAGAATGACCTGTCCCACCTTAGGCAATCTGGTACCCCCCTCATCTCCAAAGGGGTTGCCATTTTAATGCCAAACAGTTCAGGCATAAGATTGACATAGCCAACTGGAGCTCAGAATTCAAGGCATCTACCACCTCAGCCTCCCTGGTAGCTGAGATTACTAGCACGTGCCACCACACTCAGCCCCAGCATCCTTTTGTCCCTAAATTAGGTAGTACTTATATTATTATCCCCACTTTACAGATAAGGAAACACAGGCACTGAGAGGTGCTTTGTACACATAGTAATTGTCTGAGGCAGGATTTGAATCCAGGTCTCTCTACTGCGTGAAACACTCTATTGAGTCCAAGATGCTAGTTCTCATCTCTTCTTCTTCCTCTTTTTCTTTTTTCTTGAGCAATCAGCGTTAAGTGACTTGCCCAGACTCACACAGCTAGTAAATATCAAGTGTCTGAGACTGGATTTGAACTCAGGTCTACCTGAATACAGGACTGGTGCTTTATCCACTTCACCACTAACTGCCCCTTCATCTCTTCTTGGAATCTCCCCTTGGCTTTATTCTGCTAGACACTGGATGAAAATGATGCATAATTTGCAGGTCTCATGAAACAGGGAGAGACAACTACCATGCTGGGTGATTTGCCCAGGGTCACACAGTTAGTGTGACGTCAGATTTGGACTCAGATCCTCCTGACTCCAGGTCCTGTGCTCTATCCATTGAGCCACCTAGCTTCCCCAGGCCCAATCCTACTTGATCTCTGCTGCATTTGACCTTGTAGACCACCCTCTTCTCCTGGATACTTTTGTGACATTACTCTCCTGGTTTGCCTTCTGCCTATTTGTCCTTTGCTGGTTTATCATCTGCATCATGCCCCCTGAATGATGATGTTCCCCAAGGTTCTATCTTGGGCCTTTTGTTCTTCTTTATCCAAGTTCTTTCTCACTAACCTCATCTGCTCCGATGGGCTTAACTGTCATCTCTTTGCAGATGACTCTCAGAGCTACACATGCATCCCCAGCCCCTCCCTCAAGCTCCAGCCCTGGATCACCAGTTTCCTACTGGACATTTCAAAGTGCATGGCCTGGAGGCATCTTAAACTCCACAGCTCCAAAGCAGAACCAATGATCTTTCCCCCCTAAATTCTCCCCTCTCTCAAACTTCCCTCTTTCTATCCAAGGCACCACAATCCAGTCAGCAACTGGATTCCTAATATTGGCATTATTCTACCTTCTTCATTCTCTCACCACACATAGTCAATCAGTTACCAAATCTTGCCATTTCTGCCTTCATGCCTCTTGCACTGCACTCCTCTCCACTCACCTACCACCATATTTAGGTGAGGCTCTCATTGCCTCTAACCTCAATTCTTGGAACAGCTTCCTATTTAATCTCCTGGCCTCAAGTCTCTCATTGACTGTATTCAATGGACTGTAGCCCATTCTATACTCTGCTGCCAAAGAGATTTTTCTTAAGTGCAGGAACATATGATTCTCCTATTCAACCAATTCCTGTGACTTCCTATCACCACCAGATTAAAATATAAACTCCTTAACTTAGAGTTTAAAACCCTACACAACCTGGCCCCAATCTACCTTACTAGACTCATTGCACATTACCCGCCTTCTCAAATAAGAACTAGCCAGACTGGCCTCTCTGTTTTTCACTCATACCACTCCCTCTAGGCTTGGTGTCTTTGTATCTTTGTTGTTGAGTTGTTTCAGTCCATCTGACTCTTTGTAACCCCATTTGGGATTTTCTTGGCATAGATCCTGGAGTGGTTTGTCAATTCCTTCTCCAGATCATTTTACAGATGAGAAAACTGAGGCAGACAGGGTTAAGTGACTTGGCTGGGATCACACAGCTAGTAAGTATCCGAGGTCCAATTTGACCTCAAGTCCTCCTGATTACAGGGCCAGTGTCCAGTACCTGGAATTTATATCCTCATTATCTCCATCTCATAGAGTTCCTCTTTTCCTTTAAGATTCAACTTATGCTATGCCCTGTCTTTGCCCCCCCCTTTTTTTTTAAGTGAGGCAATTGGGGTTAAGTGACTTGCCCAGGGTCACACGGCTAGTACGTGTTAAGTGTCTGAGGCCAGATTTGAACCCAGGTACTCCTGACTCTAGGGCCAGTGCTCTATCCACTGTGCCACCTAGCTGCTCCCTATGCCCTGTCTTTGTCAGGAAGCCTTTCCTGATCCTCTTAACTTTGAGAGCCCTCCCTCCCAGACTATACTATTTAATTACTTTGTGTATATACTATATGTATATATATATATATACACATAAGTATATTTTTCACTTTATATTTTATGTGTTGTGTATATTTTATATGTTCTTGTTGACTTCTTCCCTATTAGATTATAAGCAGGGATTGTTTCTTTCTTTGGACTTGTATCTGCAGTACCTAGCAGGGGGGCTGGCACATAGTAGGCACTCACATCCTTACTGACTGATTGATCGATACTTCCTTGGACAGTGGGATAAAGCGATTAAGGTGGAATTTTAACAGAGAGATGTAAAGTCCTAAAATTAACTTTAAAGAATCAACTGGACAATTATAGTATGAGAGTTTAGTGGACTGCTTAGTCAACTGGGGTCAACAGGATGATCCTATAGCCAAACAAAACAAAACAAAACAAGTGGAATTTTAGGCTGCATTAATGGAAGCATTGTGTCTAGGAGAGGGAAATAGATAACTCTATTGTACCAGGCCCTTTGCAGGCCACATCTGTTTTTTTTTCCCTAAATGCTCATCATTGACCTCTCTGTAGTCTTTGATATTGGCAATCACCCCCCTTTTCCTTCATACTCTCTTTGAGCTTTTCATGACATTACTCTCTGCTGGTTCTTCTTCTACCTGTCTGATCCCTCCTGTCTCCTTCAATGGATCTTCATCCACATCATGCCCTCTAAGAGTAGGGAATTCCCTTGAGGTTCTATTGTGTGACCTCTTCTCTCCTCCCTCTAAACTATTTCACTTGGTCATCTAATCAGCTCCCAGATCTTGTCCAGTCCTAACCTCTCTTTCCTCTCTACCTCGACCTCTGGTCTCACATCTGCAACTTCTTTTTCAATGTTTCAAACTGGATTTCCTGTGGACAACTTAAACTCATTATACCCCAAATTGAACTCATTGTCTGTTCCCCAAAACCCACCCCTCTTCTCAACTTTTCTAATATTGTCAAGGGTACCACCATTCTCCCAGTCACCCGGATTCACAATCTGGGTGTTATCCTCTACTCCTCACTCTCAACCTTCATTTCAAATCATTACCAGATCCTGTCAATTTCACCTTTGTAATGTCTCTTATTTTTGGCCTCTTCTCTCCTCTGACACTGCCACCAACCTGGTGCAGCCCTGGACTATTGCAAGAACCTAATGGTCTCCCTGCCTCAAGTCTCTCCCTACTGCAGTCCATTCTTCACTCAGTTGTAACTTAATCTCCCTAAAACACAGGTTTGACAATATCACTCTCCATTCAGTAAACTCCAGTGGCTACTTATTACCTCAAGGATAAAATATAAAATCTACCATTTGACTTTTTTTTTTACAAGGCAGTAGGAGTTAAGTGACTTGCCCAGGGTCACACAGCTAGTAAGTGTCAACTGTCTGAGGCTGGATTTGAACTCAGGTACTCCTCAATCCAGGGCCAGTGCTTTATCCACTGTGCCACCTAGCTGCCCCACATTTGACTTTTAAAACCTTCATAAGCCTATCCTCTTTCTACTTTTCTGGTCTTCTTACACCTCACTCCTCTCCAGGTATTCTGTGATTCAGTGACACTGGACCTCTTGCCATTCCTTGAACAAGACATTTTCGTTGTCTGTCCCCCATGCTTGGAACACTGGAACTCCTCATCGATGCTTCCTGCCTTTCCTGACTTCCTTCAAGTTTCCGCCAAAGTCCCACCTTCTGCAAGAAGCATTACCCAGTTGGACTTTAATTTTAGTGTCCTCCCTGATGAGATTACTGCCAATTTACACTAAATATATCCTTTGTACATAATTGTTTGTTGTTTTCCCCCGCTAGACTAAGAGATCCTTCAGAGTGGGGACTGTCCTTTGACTTTCTTTGTAACCCCAACAGTGGGCACTTAATGTTAGCTGACTGACTGTGAGAGATTTATTGGAAGATATGGACAAGAGCTGCAAATAAGATGGAGAGGTGGGAATATTGTGAGCTCCTTGAGAGAGAGAAGGAGCTGTCTTTTGCCTTGCTTTTTATCCCCAGTGCTTATGATAGCATCAGATAGCTAGTAGTTGCTTAATAAATGTTTGTTGATAGATAGAGTAGATCGTGATCTACATTAGTGGCTTGAACACCCACATAAATGAACTTATAGTGCTATCAGTCCATTTCTCCTCTACATTTTAGGAAGAACAATGAAAACAGGAGTCCACGAAGATTGGCCAGAATTATGTGGGCACTAGAGACCATGCTATTTGAAGCTGGAGAAACTATGGATATTTAGCTTGAAGAGGAAAGGTAGGCAGTTCATGATTGCTATCTTCAAGTATTTAAAGACCTGTCATATAGAAGAGTTAGGTTTTCTTTTTGCCTCCAAAGGGTAAAATTAGGGGCAGTAGTAGATTTAGTGGGAGGTAAGACTTGAAAATTGAAAAGTGCTATTGAGAAGTCGAATGTGTTGCCTAGGAAGGGAATGAGTTTCCCTGTCAATGGACATCTTCATTTGGAAATTGGACAACTTCTTTAGATGAATGATCTGCTATGGTCAGTTGTGTTGAAGGAGTCTTGGATCATGAAAGGAGTAAGAAAAAGGAGGACTTTTCCTATGATGCTTTGTGTCAAGGGCACCAAGTGTCAGAAGAGAATTATAGAGAGAGGGAACTTATAATAAGAGCCTAGAGGAAGTTGGGGAAAACCAAAATATTTACTTATCAATCAGTCATTCAAGTTAAATTAGTGAAAATGAGAAAGACAAGAAAGAGCAACTAAAGGGGGAAAAGGTTCTTAGAAGTAAATGCTAATAGGTGGGAGAGGAAGGGGGGAAAACAGTTCAAATACAGAAGGATCTCAGGGGCCAGAGGCATTTGAGTTCTCTCATATACTTCATTTGAGGGTGTGCTACTTACTCAGTGGGTAGGAGCACCAAATGCTGTTAGTATGGCTATGTTCTATTGGAAAGAGCACTGACTTAGAAGTTTCTCTGCTACTAACTATCTGTGTGACCTTGGGTCACACAAGTCACTATACCCTTGGGTTCTTAGTTTGCCCAAAGTTACACCGTTAGTAAGTGATTGAATTGGTAGTTGTACCCAAGTGCTCTATCTACTGCATCACCTGGATGAGCATCTAGCAGAGACAATGAACTTGCCTCTGAGGCACCTTTTCCCAACTACTCATTTCCATGGACCAACAGGAGATATTTGGAGTTTAATTACTTAAAGAACCCCAAGCTCTAGGGCTGTTGGCTATTGCTGCATAGATAGTGGCCACTTGGTTAGAATCTAGCTTTCAGGAATAAAATCTTGGGAAATGGATTGGTAGGTGATTGGCCTCAGAACCAAGGCCCAGAGGGAGCAGAACTTGGGAGGCTTCTGCTGCATTGTCAGTGAAGTCCCTGATCTTTCTGAAAGCACATCACTACGTATCTGAGTCTGAAGCTAATGGTGGTGGAAATGATAATTGCCCAGTGAGGGAGTTCAGCAAAGTAATCTATCCAACATAAATGGTGTGCCCTATGAGAAGCCTAAGGGCAGCTAGATGGCACTGTAGTGCATAGAGCACTGGGTTTAGAATCAGGAATACTCATCTTCCTGAGTTCAAATCCATCCTCAGCTATGTGACCCTGAGCAAGTCATTTAACCTTGTTTGCCTCAGTTTCCTCATCTATAAAATGAGCTGGAGAAGGAAATGGCAAACCATTCCAGTATCTGCCAAGAAAATCCCAAATGTACATGATTTACATATAAAGGGTGTATCACCCTTTTAAGAAAGAGAATGGAATAGTTTATCTGTCAGATTTATGGACAGTGGAAGAGTTTAGGACAAAAGAAGATATAGAGAGCAATAGAAAATGTAAAATAATTTTGATTATATAAAATTAAAAGCTTTTTCAAAAACAAAACCAATGCAACTAAGGTTATGAAAAAGGCAGAAAATTGGGAAAGAATTTTTGAAACAAGTATCTTTGATAAAGGTCTCATTTCTCAAACATATAGAGAACTGAGTCAAATTTATAAAGACAAGTCATTCCACAACTGATAAAGGGTCAAAGGATATGAATAGGCAGTTTTCAGACACAGAAATCAAAGCTATCTATAGTTATATGAAAAAAATGCTCTAGATCACTATTGATTAGAGAAATGCAAATTAAAACAACTCTGAGATATCACCTCACACTTATCAGAGTGGTAAATATAACAAAAAAGGAAAATGTTGGATGTTGGAGGGGATGTGGGAGAACTGGGATGCTAATCCACTGTTAGTGGAACTGTGAACTGATCCAACCATTCTGGAGAGCAGTTTGGAACTAGGCTCAAAGTACTATAAAACTGTGCATACACTTTGATCCAGCAATACCACTGCCAGGTTTATATCCTAAAGACATCCCCCAAAAGAGAAAAAGATCTATTTGTATAAAAATATTTCTAGCAGCCTTTTTGGTAGTGGCTAAGAATTGGAAATCAAAGGAATGCCCATTAATTGGGGAATGACTAAAAAAGCTTTGGCATATGATTGTGATGAAATA
Source organism: Dromiciops gliroides (assembly GCF_019393635.1). Lineage (NCBI taxonomy): Eukaryota > Metazoa > Chordata > Mammalia > Microbiotheria > Microbiotheriidae > Dromiciops > Dromiciops gliroides. The sequence goes on from NC_057865.1 coordinate 46,900,296, forward strand.
TTATTGTGCTATAAGAAATGATTTCAGAAAGGCCTGGAAGGACTTGTATGAACTGATGTATAGTGAAGTGAATAGAACCAGGAGAACGTTGTGCATGGTGACAGCAATATTTTTTGAAGAAGAATTGTAAATGACTTAACTATCCTCAGCAATACAAGGATCCAAGACAATTCCAAAGGACTAAGGATACAGCATACTATCCACCTCCAAAGGAAGAACTGATATTGATTGAACATGGACTGAAGCATACTATTTTTCACTTTCAATTTTTCTTTAATTCAAGTTTCCTTATACAAAATGATTAATATAGTAATGTTATATATAACTACACATGTATAACCTATATCTGATTGCTTACCACCTCACTTAGGAGACAGGGGAGGGAGGGAAGGAGGGATAGAATTTGGAACTCAAAACTTAACATAAAAATGTTTATTATCATTTAAAAAAAGAAAAGAAAACCCCAAGTGGGGTCATGAAGAGTAGGACACAATTGAAACAACTCAACAACAATGAGAAACCTATCCTAGCAGTGGAGTGATCTTGCCAGCACTGACACTATGCCCAATAGGGAAGACCACTAGGAAGTGAACTGAGCTGGGAGCCCTGATGTACCAGAGGTTAGAGCTGCTTTGTCCACATGAATTCCCTATGTGTGTATCTCACTCCTAGTATACTCTGTGCATAAGCCCTCCCTTCCCACCAATGTTCTGTGTATTTGTAAGTACAAAAGGATTTCTTTATTCCTGGAAAGTATCCTTCTTAATGCAGTCCAAGATCATAGTAGCATTTTGGGCTGCCATCATATACTGTCTACTTATTCTGAGCCTGTACTTTGCTAAGACCCCCCAATTTTTTTTGACAATTAATGTCTGATGCTTCCCTCACCCTGTATTTGTGGAGTTGGCACTTTTAACTTGTTTAATCCTTTACATTTAACCCTATGCTGAAATTAATTTTATCTTATTAGATTCAGTCCAGTGCTCTAGTCTGTCAATATAATTTTGGATTTTGACTATGGGATCATCCAATGTGTTAGCTATCCCAGCTTTGTTATCTTCACATTTGATGAGCATGATGTCTTTATTCAAGTAACTGATCAAGTCTTTTTATTCAAGTAATTGATCAAAATGTTAAACATCACAGAGCCAAACTCAGGTCAATGGGTCATTTCCCTGTGGACAGAAGTTGACCTATCATGTTGACAATGGACCAATATTGACTACTCTTTGAGTATGACCATGTAACCAATTCTGAATTGATCCACTTATCCACATATCTTCATCTTACACACATCTTATACACAAGATTAATATGAGCAGCTTTGTTGAATAGTTTGCTAAAATCTCAGTAAACTGTATCTACAACATTCCCCTAACTACCAGTTTGTTAACAGTATCAAAAAAAGGAAATAATATAAGTATTCTATGGCCAGTTCTTGATCAAACTTTGCTTGTTCTTTGTAACTACCACTTCCTTTTCAAAATTGGAATTAATCAGCTCTTGAATGACTATTCTAGAATCTTCTCCATAATTAAGCCAAACTCCCTTACCTATAATTCACAAACTCTGCTGAAATCAGGACAACACTTGCCCAAGGTCACAGGGGTAGTACTGACTAGAGTTGGAATTTGAATCCAGGTCTTTGGCTTATAAATCTATAACTATCAATTATACTGTGATGTTTAAAATCTAAATTGTGGTCGCCTTAAACTAGAAGCTTCAGCACCAGTCTTTGGGCATTAAACATTTATTAAAGCATACAGGTATTCACAAGGAGTTCAGAAAGTTAAGAAAAAGCCTATCTAGCATAGAGTTCCAGCCTGGTTGGGTTCTTCCTCAAGTCCTCCTCCAGGAGCCTGCTTTAATCAGGAACTCTCTAGCAAGCTGATTGTGGAAGCTTTTTATAGGTCTGGAACAGAGGAGGTCCTTACACACTGCTTCAAGCTGATTGGTTGGCATCATCCAAATCCATTGGTTTTGAAGGTGTTCTCAAGTTGAGTTCACAGTCTAGCTTCTGAGAACAATATCTTCTTTAGGGATAGCCAGGTGTGATTACAATCCAATTAACCTGAAGTAGGCTTTATCAGCAGTCAATCACTCTCACTTGATTCAATCAGTATAGATTAATCTCCAGGTGGGTCTTTGAGTATCTGCTAAATCCCATTATTTCATCACAATACCATAGGAATATTGAGGGAAAGGTCTACTTATTTTTTGATATGGGAAGGCTTAAAGGTCTTCTAGACTAGAGGTGTCAAACATGCTGCCTTCAGGCATCCCAGGACACTTCTGAGTTCAGCCCAAACCAGATGGAAAATCTTTAATAAAATCAATAAAAACACAATAAAATATATATATATAAGTGAAAGTATAGATATTATGAGTGACATCAATATGCAGCCTCCAGGGATCCTTATGTACAGATTAATGGCCCTTGTCTCTATCTTAGTTTGATATCACTGACCTAAACCAATCCTTTAATTTTATAGTTAATAAACTGAGTCTCAGAGAATTTAAGGGAATTGTTCAAGGTCACACAGCTAATTAATGGTAGAGTCAGGCTTTGATCCCAGCTTTCCTGATTCCCTTTTCACTGCACCATGTTAGTTGGGGAAAAATTTTTTCATGAGAATGAAAAAACTGGAATGAAGAAACTATGGCAAATGACTGGTTAGGGGAGTTAATGAAATGCCTTTTAGTTTAATGGGTGTCTGAAGGGTTCTTGTGGATTGTAGTGCTCTGTAATCATTACTAGGGGTTATGGCCAACAAAAAGTATGGGGGGAGGGGTAAGAAGCAAGAATTGAGTGGTTTCTATTTGTACTATCTAGTGTTTCCTTTCACCACCCTCAATAATGACCATAAAATATGGAATGTAGATTTCTATTGGAGAGGCAAAATGGAACCATGGAAAGGATGCTTGAACTGAAGTTCCAGCTCTGCCACTTACTCTCTGGGCTTTAGTGTCCTCAATTACAGAAAGAGGGGGTTGGATTTTGTAGCCTCTGAATTCCCTTCTGGCTCTAAATCTATGGTCCTAGGACCTGAGTTCTCAGCCCTGTCTTACTCTTAGTGTTATTGTTCCTACCAACACTTGTAAATAGCAAAGGAATCATTTGTCCTTAAAACAAACAAACAATTGAATGAATGAACAAATGAATAAAAGTCCAGGAAATTTTTCCAATATAAAGAATAAATTTCTGCTTCCCTACATCCCTTATTAAGAAAAAAAATGAATTGGTCCTTTATACTAATGCCTAGTGAAGATTCAGGAAATAAAGAACAGAATGGGAAGTCAGGGAGGGATTGCAATCTGCAATAGTAGAGAGGGCATTCACTCTCATGAAATCCCTTATACAATAAAGTTCCAAAGTATAGGCTTCCTTACAGGAGATAGCCTCCATTTAATATAGTATAACCCTTACAGGAGGTTCTTACACATTGGCCATTGTGGGGCTCATTTTGGGCTTTGAATAGTAAACAAATATGATACAAATGCAAATATAGTCTTTACTTACTCTCTTGAAACATATGCTGTCTTGGTCATTTGGCACAGTAGAGCACAAGACTGGCACATAGTGCTTAATAAAGGCTTGCTGACTGACTAACCTTAAGATGATATTCAATTATAGGAAAACTCCATCTTGATTGAAAAACTATGTTTGGAAAGAAGCACCATCAAGTGTGAGATGACAAGCATACACATGTGCATGCACATACATTTCAGGTGCACTGTGAACAAGACCTAATGATCTGCCTAGAAGTCAAAGTTTCCTAATTTCATCATCAAATATCATTTGGAATATATGATTAATTTTTCCTTGCTTCAAACGTTTGAAGAGTGTCTACTCACAGAATTGGTTGCTAAGATAGAAATAATCATAACCTTGAGAAAAAGTGACCCCATTATCTTGGTATTCATGATAGATGAGGAAGAGTATATTGGGCATAAGCACAGAGTGATGTCTAGATTTTGGGATAGCCGATTTTGAAGAGTTCAGAGAAAGGACAAGTAGGATCCCATCTCCTATGATTCTACTGGTGGTAGGATGGGGATGGAGAGCTGACTCGTTTGAATGGGATGTCCTCAAGAATAAAGATTTCACAGCAAACACAGATGATTCCAATGAGGAAGAAAAGAGGATACTATCTAAAGAGATTCATATAGCTATGCAGTGAGTGACTGACCAACCCAGAATTTTAAAAGACACCTACAAAAAATGGAATCAAGGTCAGGTAACAAAATATGATGCCAAGGTGTGACACAATCCTGCGAATTAATCTCAGGAATGCCAAGGTGAGACTTAAAATCCCTAAATGATCTTGAAGGTCTCTTCCAACCCTAGATTTTGTGAATACAGAGGATAACAGAAAGGAATAAGATGACTACTGAGTGAGGAGAGAGAAAAATGACACAATGAAAATGCAGAGATAGTAGAAATTACTGAAGTCTGGAAATTATCTTCTGTTTTTACTACCAAAGAATCTGATCTTTAGATTGGATAAAGAAAGCAAAAATGCTTAACAGAAAACTGAAACCCAAGATATATAAGACGGTATGCCACATTCTACAAATAAGTCATTAACTCCAGACAAATTGCTGCCCAGGGTACTGAAAGAACTTAAAGATGTTATTAATTAGTTGTTATTGATGGTCCCTGATCAATCATGGAGAATAAAAAAGGTGCCAAAGGAAAAAAAAAGGCTAAATCTTGTCCCATTTTTGTTATTGTTGTTGTTGTTGCTTTTTGTTTTTTTGTTTTGTTTTTTTTTTAGTGAGGCAATTGGGGTTAAGTGACTTGCCCAGGGTCACACAGGTAGTAAGTGTTAAGTGTCTGAGGTCGGATTTGAACTCAGGTCCTCCTGACTCAGGGGCCGGTGTTCTATCCACTGCGCCACCTAGGTGCCCTGTCCCATTTTTCTTAATGGTAAAGAAGGCAACTTCTTCTGACTATAGGCTGCTGAGCTTGACTTTGATTGTTTTTTTTTAATTTAATTTGATTTTTGTCTTTAAAAATTTTTTCCAATTACATATAAAGATATTTTTTGAATTCCAAATTTTTTTCTCACCCTTCTTTCCCTCCCCCCTCCTGAAGGCGGCAAGCAATCTGATATAGGTTATATATTACAATCATTTGACTTTGATTCTTGACAATATTCTGGAATGCATTATTAAAGATAAGGTTTGTGAATGCTTAGAATGGGAAGTTGTGAATCCTGTACTATAGGCCAGCATAAATTCATTAAAAGTAAGTAATGCTGGGGACAGTTAGGTGGCACAGTGGATAGAGCACCAGCCCTGGATTCAGGAGGACCTTAGTTCAAATCTGACCTCAGACACTTGACACTTACTAGATGTGTAACTCCGGGCAAGTCACCTAACTCTCATCGCCCCACAAAAAAGAAAAACAAAAGAAATAGATAATGCCAGGCTAACTTAATTTCTTTCTTTCTTTCTTTCTTTTTTTTTTTAGTGAGGCAATTGGGGTTAAGTGACTTGCCCAGGGTCACACAGCTAGTAAGTGTTAAGTGTCTGAGGCCAGATTTGAACTCAAGTACTCCTGACTCCAGGGCCGATGCTCTATCCACTGCACCACCTAGCTGCCCCCCTTTTATTTTTTGACAAGGTAATTAGGATGAGGGGATATGATCACTATCTTCAAGTATTTGAAGGACTATCATATCGACATCTAATTTTGTTTCAAATTAATCAATCAACAATTATTTATTAAGTGGTTATTTTGTGTCAGGCATTATGCTGTGCAAGTGGGATACAAAGAAGGACAAGAATAATCCATGCCCTCAAGGAACTTGTAGTCTAAGTATGTGTAAGTAAGTAAGTAAGTAAGTATGTAACATATATATACTATATGTATATATGCACATATGCACACACATAGATAGATATAGGTGGTGGTCTTTTGTTGTTCAGTCTTTTCATTTATGTCTGACTCTTTGTGGCCCCATTTTGAGGTTTTCTTGGCAAAAATACTAGAGTGTTTTGTCATTTCCTCCTCCAACTCATTTTACAGATAAGGAAACTGAGGCAAATAGGGTTAAATTACTTCCCCAGGGTCACACAGCTAGTAAGTATCTGAGGCTGGATTCCAGGGATAACTCTCTATCTACTGTGCCACCCAGCTGCTATATCTACATATCCATCTTTCCTTCCTTCCTTCCTTCCTTCCTTCCTTCCTTCCTTCCTTCCTTCCTTCCTTCCTTCCTTCCTTCCTTCCTTCCTTCCTTCCTTCCTTCCTTCTTTTCTTTCATCCTATCCATTTGTCTCTATGTATACACACACTAAATTCATATGGAGCAGATACATGGTAACCACCTTAGGACCTGTTGAAAATTAAATATAATTTTTATCTGCCTGTCTCCTACAATAAAAATTAATAATAAACAGATGAGAGAAATCAATTTTATAATATCTCCTACAATTTGTTTCCATACCTGTCCTCCAATGAACAAAACAGATCAGAGAACATAATGTCCCTCCTACAGGAAAAACCAGATCAGAAACAGACAGAAAAAAAAATAATACCAATTTATTTTGTCCCAACAAGAAAGAAACATGATCATGTGGATATCCCCTCCTAAGAAGGGAGCTCAGGGACTTGCCCTCTCTAAGGGTATATAAGGGTTTTTTGTCCACTGGTTACAAAGTATTATCAGTTTCAATAGTATGATACAAAATTGACCCAAAAGCAAAAGCAGTTTAACAATTTCAGTTATAACAAGCATAGAGGAAATACAGAAGCATCATGATAAGATTACAGGATTCCAAAAAAGGGTTTGGCTAGTATGGGGATGCCAGAAGTCACCAGGTAAGGACTTTTATCTGCTAGCTATCTGGGTTCAGTTTGGAGTTCAGTTGAAGGACATTTTGCTCCTATTAAGCCAGGGTTTCATAAAAATACTTTTGGATAATAAGGCACCTCCATCAAATCCAGGTGATCCATACATCCATATTAGCCGACCAAAAAGTAGAAGGTGAGGAGCCAGATTTTGGCTTGATAACTTCCTAACAATTGGAGCTATCTGAAAGTGGAATGGCCTGCCTCAGGAGATACTAACTTCTCCTTCACTTGAGTGCTTTGACTAGAAGCTAGATGTTCACTCTTTGACGACATGGTAGACAGGATTTCTTCTGAAGTGTGGGTTAAATTACATTAGATGATCTCTGAGTTCCCTTCCAATGCAGAGATTCTGTGGTCATGCCAGTCCATTGTAGCTGTTTCAAGGATTTTAGAAAGAGTGTAAGGTCTATGATGCTAAAAAGAAGAGGCCTTTATCTGGCACAAAACTCATATGAGGGAAGGCCTTGAGGCTTAAGCTGAGGGGCCTCAGGTATGTCTAATTTGTTCCCCACCTCTGATAAAACAGGCAAAGAGTTATCAGTTAGCAAGGTTAGATGGGAAGGTTATAGCATGGAGGACTCCAAATGGTGAAACTGGCTTCTGGGAAAATGGGTAGGGCAGGGGTAATGGCCAGGAGGAGAAGGTATACCTAGAGACAGTCTTTACAAGAAAGACTAGGCCCCCAAATCCGAGAGGTTTTCCTGAAACATACACACTCACACTTCATAATACATATTTTCCATTTGCTATGAAATATTCTCCTGAATTTTCCCCCCTCTTCTTTTTCAATAAGTCCACAAATAAAATTATTTTAAGGAGCCTTTTTGAAGATTCCCAAGGCCCTCAGATTCACTTTTGTTTGACAAAACATAAGCTGTTTCCTCTTGAACTAAGCACACTAGGCCAAATCCTAACAACACCTAGCCCAGTGCTTTGCACAGAGGAGCCTTTGAAATACCATTTGATTTGACACACCCCTTCAATTTCAATTCCACCCCCACTGGTGACCACAGGAGATGGACACAGATTCAGTGCCCATCCTAAGCTAGTTGAAGCATATTCTAGATATGAAAATTAAATGTGGTCATGTCTCCATGGATTTATTGGCTGTGCTTAGCGAAGCTAAATGAGGAAATTTGGGGTGGGGGTGGGGAAATGCTTTTACATTTGGATGTTTCCACAGTGCCATGACACATTTCCCCCCTGGCTGCTTTTGATTCAGAGAGGCAGCAGCACTGTCAGATGTATTTATTGGTGTCGGCAGAAAAGCTGCCTCCAATTCCGCCACTCCAGGGAAGAATGGCAGCCCACTACATGTAACATTGGCCAACAAAGTCAATATCAAGAATGGTAGTGTAGGAAAGGGTAGTCAGTAAAAAAAAAAAAATCCCTGTAATTTCCCACCTGCTACTGTTTTAACTGTCCACATTTATAAATGGAACATTGCACTTGGACTTGACCAAGACTTGGCATTTGGGAGATTCCAGAGTACTGGCCATTGGCAGGTCTTTAATCTCTTCAGCCTCAGATCTTGAAAGTATTCTTTGGTTCTCTCCTCTCCCACTCCTCCCTTTTCCCATATTGGAACAATGCCTGGAGTGGCTGTGTGAATACTGACCAAGGTGTGCCTTTCACTTGAGTTTCTGAATTGTAGGAAAAATTGGTTCTTCCTCTAACACCAAACTTAAGACTGGTAATGGCTTTGTTTAAGCTGGTGTTTCTTGGATTCCTGGATGGACTTTCAGGAGGGAGATGGAATAACTGCTCTCATTTAAATTCACTTGTGTCCTATTTTCTCAGCCTATGGAATGAGATAGATGAAGATAATATTCAACCTAGTATTTCCCTGTGACTCCAGAAAGAATGAATCACCTTAACTTATGACCAAGGAGTTTACAAGTAAATAGTGGAAAGAATCTCCTGACAGGTTCCCACTATAGTACAAGAAGGAATGTATTTCCTAATCAGATAGGATCTGGTATAATCACAGTTTGTTCAGTAGAAAGCAATATAGTATAGTGGAAAGAATGAATAGATATGTATTTTCAAGTACCTACTATGTGCTAGACATTGACTCAAGCTCCAAGAACACACCTGCTCTCAGGGAGTTTAATAGGGTGAGACAACACATATAGGGGAATGGTAGTCAGGGAAGGGAATTTTGGTCTGGGGAAATATAGGGAGAATTAATTGATCCTTGTGGCAGTTAATTGACTTTTTCAGAAGTAATAGTGGTATTTATTTGATTACTGTGTTTCAAGCAATAGGTGCAAAGTGTTGAGGTGGGAGGGTGGTACGTGGGTATGATAGACAAATGGCAAAATGCTCTGATGGTTGATTACATGGGATATGAAGGTAAAGAAGGGTCTTGTCAGGGGGTCTAGAGCCAATGAGATATAGAAGACTAGGTGAATTTGCTTTCACTCAGTCACCAATCAAGATGGCTGGACCTCAGGCTGGGAGTTCCAAAGATGATTGAATTAATTTCCTCAGAGCTTAGGAACATAGATTTATCCTGGAGGTCCAATGTGGAGAGGATGTTGGTCCAGGTGGGGAAAAGGGAGGCAGCAGGAGTAGACAAGTAGCAAGATAGCCTTGGGGCCAGGCTAGATGGAATGTGAAGGTAAAGACTGGTCCTGTAAATACAAGGATTAGGAAAGATCATTGGAATGAAAGTCAGGAGACCTGGGTTCAATTCGGTTCAATTCAATGAAGCATTTATTAAGTGCTCACAAAGTGCTAGGAATACAAATTCAAAGAAAGAAAAAAAAGAACCTCTCTCCTCAATCAAGGAGGTTACATTCTATCAAGGAAACTGTATATATACACCCATATTTATAGTTATATATTTTCATACATATATAGTTTCTCTGATATGCATATACATATATTATATATCACATAGTATATATGCATATGTTTATATATGTTTATTTATGTTTATATAAACATATATTTTGATGGTCAGTTGACTTAGTTGTGTCTGATTCTTTGTGACCCCATTTGGAATTTTCTTGGCATAGATAGTGGAGTGGTTTGCCATTTCATTCTCAGGTTCATTTTACAATTGAGGAAACTGAGGCAAACAGGCTTGAGTGACTTGCCCAGGGTCACTAGGGTCACTTACTAGTAGCTAGTAAGGTCACTTACTAATAATTAGTAAGTGTCTGAGGCTGGATTTGAATTCAGGTCTTCCTGACTCCATATTCAGCATTCTATCCACTGTATCACCTAGCTTCCCCACACACATATATATATACATACACACATATATATATGTAGATAAGTAAATACATAATAAATACAGAGTAGGGAAGCTAGGTGGCACAGTGGATAAAGCACTGGCCCTGGATTCAGGAGGACCTGAGTTCAAATTCTGCCTCAGACACTTGAAACTTACTAGTCGTGTGACCCTAGGCAAGTCACTTAATCCTCATTGCCCTGCAAAAAAAATGAATAAATAAATACAGAGTAAATTCAAAGTAAATTTAAGGTGTAGAGATGAGGAAAGCACCAAACACTAAGCCTATCATTAAAGGTATTCTGTAGGAGGTGATGCCAAAGCTAGTCCTTGAAGAGGGCTCTCCATTCCAAGAGGCTAAGGTCATCAGGGAGTCAGTTCTAAGCGTGGGAAACAACTGATGCAAAGACATGGAGATGAGAGATGGGATGTCCTATACAAAGAACAGCAAGAATATCTTTTGGGGGGGGTTGTTTTTGGTTTTTTTGTTTGTTTTTTACAGCAAGAATATCTTGACTCGGGGCAGCTAGGTGGTGCAGTGGATAAAGCACCAGCCCTGAATCCAGGAGTACCTGAGTTCAAATCCGGCCTCAGACAATTGACACATACTAGCTGTATGCCCTGGGCAAATCACTTAACCCCCATTGCCCCGCAAAAAAAAAAAAAAAAGAATATCTTGACTCGAATGAAAGTATTAGCTATGAACATGGACGAGTCACTTAGCCTCCTACAGAGGAAAAAACTGAGTCTGGGAATAGTGATAATAATTATCACATGGTTCACCTCATACGATTGGTGGGACCTCATCTGGTAGTTTGAGAGGCTATGACAATCAAGCCCTGAGATGGTCTTTAAGTCTTAGTCTTCCCTTACCTGTAGGGCTATAGCTGGTGAAAGGAATATCACGGAGATATATGGGGGACGATGGGAGTGCCAGGTGGAGTAAGGAATCGGGCTAGGGACAGTGTGAGTCTTTCTTTCTTTCTTTCCCCCCTTCCCCCCTTTCCTCTTTTCCTCAGGAGCATTGTATCTTGGCCCCTGCAGGATGCCAGACTTGATGGACTAATCATTTCAGCCAGTCCCATAAATCTTCTGCTGCCAGACCGAAGTAAAGTAACTGAAAGGGCTCAGGCACAAGGCTGCATTTACATACAAGCTAGGCTTCGGCTCTGGAGTCGTTGGGGCTTTGGAGGCTGCGGGACTGGGGTGTTCAGGAAACACTGACTGCACTGTATACCGATTGTATGCCCTGGAGATAGTACACCTACTGTATCCCGACATCTGAAGTTACTCCGCAGCAGCTGTAGCCAAGCTTCTGCCCCACCCTCCTTCCCTGAGCTTTTTGGCTAACCCAGGAAAAATAAAGATTTCTTTGTTTCTAAAATTTGAATTATTAACTAAAAGAAAACGGTCAGCGCCTGGCAGTCGGCAGTAGCCTGTTAGCTGCCGGGGAGTTTTATTTTATTTACTCGGAGTGTTTGCACCTAATTAAATGAAAAGGAGGAATGAGGAAGAACTACGGTGGAAGGAGAGCTGACTCCCGAGTTAGAGCACCGGGGTTCAAGTCCCATTCTGTCACTACCCACCTGTGTGCTCTCGATCCAGCCAATTAACCTCCTGGGGCCTCAGTACCCTTAACTATAAAGCAGGAGGGTGGGAATAGGAGGGTGGGTTTCTAAGGGCCCCATGCCAGCTCGAGATCTATGACCCAGAGAGCCAAATTTAGGGGACTGGTCCCGAAGAAGACAGTTGCTAGACCCAACTAAGAAGGCATAGTGCAGGATGGCATTGCTGCTTGGTTTGGGCATTGCTTGCCCCAGCTACTATCTGAAATTCCACACTAAGCTACATTCCTTTAGCCTGCAGTTGAAGGTCTGTAATAAAAGTGAAAATACCCCTAGGTAGATGTGAAGAAATGGCTCTTCCCTAATCTTTGATGAATGGAACTTTGATAACTAGGGCAGGGCTTCTTAAACTTTTCCCAATCCCCACCCTTTTTCACCTGATAAATTTTTACATGACCCTAGCCATATAGGTGTATGAAATAGGTATACATAACTTTTTACTGTTGTCAAATTTTTCACAGTTTAAGAAGCGTTGATGCAGGGAACTAAAATGCTACCTTCAAACCTGACCCCAGAAGTTGGTGGAAGGGGACAAAATAAATCCAAACTTTTTTTTTTTAGACAATGAGGGTTAAGTGACTTACCCAGAGTCACACAGCTAATAAGTGTCAAGCATCTGAGGCCAGCTTTGAACTCAGGTCCTCCTGAATCCAGGGCTGGTGCTTTATCCACCTAGCTGCCCCAAATCCAAACTTTTAAGGGAATAAAATCTAGAATTGGATGGGTATGAGTGAAGATGCAGCTAGAAAGACACAAACATGCCAGCTGATCATGTGATGGCCTCAGGTCCAGAAACTAGTAGATGCAAGCAGGCATCATCTACCCAAGCAACTGTCCCTAATCATTTAAGCTTAGGCATCTTACAAAAGGAAGACAGGTGTATGGCATAGTAAATAGAGGGCTTTGAAGTCTGGAAGGCATAGGTTCAAGTTCTGCATCTACCCAATACTGTCTGTCTGACCAAGGGTGAGCAAATCACTTAACCTCTCACTAGATGGCCTTAAAAACAAGTTTTCATTATGCATTGGTGGTAAAAATTTCCATACTGGGAGCTCACGGTATATCAATGAAATCACAGATCCAAACCCCGCCCCCCCAAAAAAGTAACAAGATTCCCATGATCTGTAGCTATACAATTCTGTACTCCATAAGTTTATTTTTCTTAGTCCCCTGTCCACTCCTTTGGAAAACCAGAAACCCAAAATCAGGCATAGTGTATTGAGCTGTTGTTTGTCCTTTGTTCTCAAAGAGGACCATGACATTGGGGTGATGTTATGACTTGCACTGAATTGAATTTATGTGAGGGAGGCTCGTGCAAGGTCATTAATCTCACTCTCTCCTCCGGAGCCATCTGGGTCCAGTGGCAAGATATATATCATGATGACTGGAGATGGTCCCAGATGTTTAAGGCAATTGGAATTAAGTGATTTGCCCAGGGTTACACAGCTAGTTTCTGAGGTGAGATTTGAACTCAGGTTCTCCCAGCTTCAGGGGTAGTGTTCTATCCACTGTGCTACCTCGCTGCCTAATGTATTGAGTATCAGGAGAATAAAAACAACATTCATGCCAAACCAAGAGAGGATTGTGGGCAGCAGCAGAGGTACCAAAGGCCTTCATTTGTCCTTAGATAGCTAAAAGGGGCCAGTATATATAAAATAACAACAACAACAATAATAATGACCCATTATCCATAGTGGGGGAAAGTGACAACAGCAAAATAGGGGAATGCCAACTAGGGTGAGATATAGTGGGAACTTTGTATACTCAAGACTGTTAATGGTGCTTTGGATTCTGTAGTGATATCACTGATTGTGTTAGCACTCCAGTCAATTGGATGTAACTGCTTCTAAGAGTCAAAAAGATAGATGGAATGGCACAGTTTTGCAAGTTGGCTCTGCTCAAAACTGTTGTAATGATCAACTTAACATGGAGAATAGTGAAACAAATGCTGCTCCTTTGTATTCTTGTACCACAGGAAGACAAGACACACCAGAACAAATCAGAAATATCAGTAGTCCATCTGCTAGAAATGCTTCAGTGTAACTGGCACTGACCTCCAAAATGGGCAAGCCACAAGAGCACATGAAATGGACTGAAGTCATGAATACAATTTTTATGTGCCAGCACTGTCTAATAATAAAACTGGCAATAGATTTTCTCAGTTGTAGGAAAGACTTTGTATTACTTGTTGTTAACAATGCTCTCAGCTTCAAGTTGTACATCAACAATGTCAGGCAGCTATAAGAAAAAATCTGTAGAAGAAAAAGTTGAAGATCTCAAAGTCATTGAAAATCTTCATTTAATACAAACTCCAGGTAACAAAACAAATTTGCCTAGTAACAAAACAAATGACAAAAATAATACCAATGAATATGAGAAAGAGATAGGCAAACTTAGATTGGAATTTCTAAAAACCTTTTTTGAATTTAGAAGACCAGTGATGCTGAAACTGAATATTTCAAAGAAGATAATATTTGTTATAACCATTATGAAGAGACACATTCCTCTTTACTATTTGAAAGAAAATAAAACATTTCAGGACCTATATAAAATAGTAAATATTGCAGCCATTTTGTGGTATGAACCATAAAAGGAAATAATAAGCTGGCAAGGAATACTAAGGAGAGGCACAACTATTACTATGGCAGAAATGGCTTGAGAAAGCTGTTAAAGACCTTTAGAAAGACACTGGAATATAATAATAGTAACTAGCAGGAATGTAGAGTAGAAAACCTGTATGCCAAAATGTCTAGGTAAAGGCAAGAAATAAGAAGCATGAGAATAAGAAAGGAACCTGGAAAACAAAAGCATATTAGAAATTCTAGATTCTAGAATTCTGAAATCAACAAATGAAAGCACAAATCAAAAAGTTAGGTTGATACAAGAAGTAAAAGCAGGACAAAGAACAAATTAAACAATTTAACATCAATCCAAGACTTTACTACAGAGGCTTAATTTGAAGCAAAGAAATCTGAGGAGAGAACCCAAAGAAGGAGAGTATGGAACATTTTTAGTCCTCTATTTGGTTTCAAAAAGGTCAATCAAACTGGATAAAACAAGAAACAAAATACCTAGACACCATTAATATAAGGAACCACAGAACAGTTAAATCAAGGGAGATGACTGAAGCTCTAGTTTCTTTGCAAATATGGAAAATGGTGGTTCAGAGAAGATCCATAACTATTGGCTCACATACTTTCCAGTGGCACATGACTTACTAGCACAGCCCTTTACTAACTTCCTCTCAGGTACAAGCCTAATCCCAACATTCTGAATAGAAGGCATCATATCCCTACTACCAAAAGATATTAATATTCAGTCATTTCAGGTGTGTCTGACTCTTTGACCCTTTGTAACCCTATTTGGTGTTGGTTTGTTTTTTTTTTGGCAAAGATACTAAAATGGTTTAACATTTCCTTCTCCATGAGAACACTAGTATGAATTAGGAGACAAATACCCTGAGTTTGAGTTTAAATCCCAGGTCTGCCACTTACTACCTATGTGACCTTGAAAATGTAACAAATCCTCTCAGGGATTCAGTTTCCTCATGTGTAAAAAAATGAGAGAGGATTACATTAGATGATCTCTAAGGTCTCTCTGGTTTTAAGTCTGTGATCCTGTGGCCACCCAACTCTCCTCAATTGGGAAAGGGGTGAGGGGGAGTTTGGTGGTGGTGATGGAAATACCTAAATTTCTAAAAGGGCCATGGTCACTACAAATTTCTTAAATCCCTTTTGGAGACTTTAGCTGAAGGAGAGGGTGCATGCTCAAAGGAATCTCTCCTGTGATTCCCAACTCCAGACCTTAGTCAAGAATCATCTAATTATCTCCAGCTTAAATTCCTATTCATCTGCAGACCTAAAACTAAAAGGGTGGCTCTTTTCTACCTCCATTTTTTGGAAAGGAGAGTGATAGCTGAAAGGAAAGTGATGATTAGCCCACAGTTTCACTTAAAATTCTATTTTTAAACTGCAACATTTTTTCCTGTCTACTGATTTTTTGTTCAAAGGACTGCCAAAGGAGTCTGGGTAAAAGTAAATAAATAAATGAATGAACTGATTGCTCTCCGGCAACTTGGCTTTTATTTTTATTTTTAAAAGACTCTATCATTCACATGGCCAGCACCCCAAATCCAGGTCTTAAATAACTTCACCTTTTCCAGAACCCACAAAAATGTAGAGTGAGCCTGTCTATGCAGGCAAAAGGAAGTAGAGAATTGTAGCAATTACTCATAATATTCTCACACACACATAAAAGCCCTGCTTTGGGGGGTGGGGAAGAGGAGATGAATTATCCATTTGGCTATTGAAGTTGATGATAAAAATGAAAGGGTGATAGTGACACTTTTATAAAATGTTTAAAATATAATAATGTATGACTGAGAGGTGGAAGGGACCCTAGATATCATCTAGACCAATCCTCTAATTTTACAGAGGAGGAAACTCATGCCAGGGAAAGGGAAGTGAATTGCTTAAAGGACTACCCAGCTAGTAGGAAGAAGGCACAAGAGTCAGGATGCTAAGTCAGGCTGTCTCACTGTAAATCCAAATTGCTGGTCACCAGCCATGAAGTCTGAAACACCCCTGTTTGCCGCATCACATCCAGGGAGCCTGTACTGATTACATTCTAGATTGCTATTCATCTGAAAGACTTAAAACTTATTTAATGGGATGCTTCTTTCAGACTTTTACAAATTTGCAAAGGACACATAACTGAGACAACAAATAAGGTTGCTTCCCATTTGGAATGCATTTGCAACTTTTGAAGGGTGAGACTCTTTCAGATTTGAATGAATTATTTTGTACTTTTAGGCTCATTTGCACCCCCTAAAGGATGTGAAGTTCTGAGGAACTCATTTGCCTGCTAAAATCCTAGGAAAGTGGCTGAGCAGCCAGAAAAAGACAATTAATCCCCCCCCCCCAACACACACACCTCATACTCACTGGGCATAGATTGCCTGTATTCTGTCTACTCTTTTGCACTGACCAATAAGAGAGACCTAGAGGTTAAAAAATTAAGAACCCTAGACAATTATTGGGCATAAATAGCCTTCCCTGGCTATGCTCTAGCCTACAGAGACAAACATTTGGTGGAATATACTGAATAGCCACTGTAAATTATGCTAAGATCTCTTGACAAAAGGATTTAGCCTTGAACTAGAAAGACTGGTTGACAGGAAAGGTTAAACCTCAATGGAGTCACTTGCCTGGATGACTCTACTCTCTAATCTCCTAGATAAAAAGGAGCAAAGTCAAAGTTCTGAGAGAGTAAAAACAAGAAGGCTTATATTAGTTCTAGGGTAAGGGCCACTGCACTCTCTGAAAGAGCACAGTCCAGTAGGGAACAGTAGGAGGACGTCATTAGAAGTGGAAAGACCTTTGAGTTTTTCAGTGATAGGTATTAAATTATCATGGCCACATATATCTATTCCCTACATGTATGCTTCACTAACTGTATCCTTTATGCATGCCCCCACTTTTCTTACCAATTTGTGGGAAATCATTCTTCAGATTTTGGTGGAAAAGTTTCTGCCATCTCAGTACATGCCTTTGCGTTGACTTAATTGTGTCTACTAGCAGATTATTAAAGGTAAGCACACTGATGGGGGCTTGTGAGCTATATAAGAAGTCCAAAACTACAAAATATCTTTGAACCTGGAGTTGTAGCTACTCTTTGAAAACCACAACCTCTAGTGCAAATGTGAGTTGGAGGATAGCTTCTGAAGATGATGGTATACTTATATCTAAAAGATGCAAAACCCATGAAGATTGGACTGGACTAAAGATAATCATATCAGCATGTGCCAGTTCCTTCAATACTATGTCAACTCATCAGTTGTTGAACAAAGATAACACATTTGGAGTACAAATTGATAGGTTTCTATATAGCTTTCTTTTTCATAATAATACTAAAGAGACATTAGCTTCTATCATTATACCTTTAAGTTTCCAACCTCCTTGTTTCTCTAACTGAGCTTTGGCCATGCATGACTCCTTACCTGGGAAACAGCTAGCAGGACACATCCCTACCATAGGCCACTCAAGTCCTTCATGTTAACAACATGGAATTATATTGATTATTTATTCACTAAAACCAGAGGCAGTATGGTGCAGTGGATAAGGTGCTACTGGTCTTAAAGTCAGAGAGACCTAGGTTCAAATCCCTCTTCTGACATTAGCTTTCTGACTCTAGGCATATTATTGAGTCTCTATAGACTTTAGGCACATTGGTGGTTAGCATTTGCCCACTGTTTTTTTTTTCTCTGACATTCTTTTTTGTTTTGTTTTGTTTTGTTTTGTTTTTTGGTGAGGCAATTGGGGTTAAGTGACTTGCCCAGGGTCACACAGCTAGTGTCTTTTCTCTCACATTCTAAAAAAGTAGGAAAATTTCTACCAAAAATGGTTAAAATGAAACAAGTATTACTTAATGGCATAAACATCTGCTGTCATAAAAATCTGCCTATATGGAGTTCTTCATCTCCTGAAATAGTACTTCTTAAAATGTATGACCCAGGGACACTAGAATGTCCCAGAAACACTTTTAGGGGCCCATGGGGTCAAAACTATTTTCATCATAATACATCAATGTTTTAATTTCAAATATAGTAAAAAAAGATATAATATACCTAAATATAAACTCTTTGGGGGAGGGCTTTAATAATTTCTAAGAATGTATTGAATGAATATATAGAGAACTGAGTCACATTTGTAAAAAGACAAGTCATTCTATAATTAATAAAGGGTCAAAGGATATGAACAGGCAGTTTTCAGACAAAGAAATCAAAGCTATCTATAGTCATATGAAAAAATGCTCCAAATCACTATTGATCAGAGAAATGCAAATTGAAACAACTCTGAGGTACAACCTCATACCTATCAGATTGGCTAATATGACAAAAAAGGAAAATGATGCATGTTGGAGGGGATGTGGGAAAACAAACACTAGCACACTGTTGGTAGAGTTGTGAGCTGATCCAACCATTCTGGAGAGCAATTTGCAACTATGCCCAAAGGGCTATAAAACTGGACATACCCTTTGACCAAGCAATAGCACTGCTGGGTCTATATCCTAGACATAGAATATAAAAAAGGCATCAAAAAAGGAAAAAGGACCTATTTGTACAAAAATATTTACAGCAGATCTTTTTGTAGTGGCTAAGAATTGGACATGGGGGGGTGCCCATCAATTAGAGAATGGCTAAACAACCTGTAGTATATGATTGTGATGAAATGTGATTGTGCTATAAGAAATGACAAGGTGGATGATTTCAGAAAAACTTGGAAAGACTTACATGAATTGATGCAAGGTGAAGTAAGCAGAATGTTGTACACAATATGAAGAGCTGTGAATGACTTAGCTATTCTCAGCAATACAATGATCCGAGACAATCACAAAGGACTAATGATGAGGACTAATCTGCCTCCAGAGAAAGAACTGATATTGTTTGAAAGAAAACTGAAGCAAACTATTTTTCACTTTCTTCCTTTCATTCTCTTTCTTTTATTTGAGTCTTCTTGTACAAAATAATTAATATGGAAATGTTTTGCATGATTTCATATGTATAACCTATATCTGATTTCTTACCATCTCAGGGAGAGGGGAGGGAAGGGAAAGGAGGGATAGAATTTAGAACTCAAAATGTTTTTAAAACACACACATGTTTAAAATTGCTTTAACATGTAATTGAGAGAAAATAAAGTATATTTTAAAAAATATATTGAGTCCCTTCCCCAACTGAGAAATGGTCAAAAGATATGAACAGGCAGTTTTCAAATGAAAAAATTAAAGCTATCAACAGCCATATGCAAAAATGTTCTCAGTCACTACTGGTCAGAGAAATGCAAATTAAAACTACTCTGAGGTACTACCTTATATCCATCAGATTGTCTAATATGACAAAAAAGGAAAATGATAAATTTTGGAGAAGTTGTGGGGAAATTGTAACACTAATGCACTGTTGGTGGAGCTGTGAACTGATTCAACCATTTTGGAGAGCAATTTGGAACCAAACCCAAAAGGCTATAAAACTGCATACCATCTGACCCAGCAATACCATTACTAGGTCTATATCCCAAAGATATCATAAAAAAGGGAAAAAGGACCCACATGGATATAATATTTATAGCTGCTCCTTTTGTGGTGACAAAGAATTAGAAATTGATGGGATACCCATCAGTTGGGAAATGGTTAAACAAGTTGTGGTATATAAAGGTAGTAGACTCTTATTGTTCTGTAAGCAATGATAAGCAGATAGATTTCAGAAAAACTTGGAAAGACTTACATGAATTGATGCTGAGTGAAATGAGCAGAACCAAGAGAACATTGTACATACTATCAACAACATTGTGTGATGATCAACTGTGATAGACTTAATTCCTCTCTCTCTCTCTCTCTCTCTCTCTCTCTCTCTCTCTCCCTCTCTTTTACTTAACTCTTCTCAGCAACAAAATGATCCAAGACAATGCCAAAAGACTCATGGTGGAAAATGCTGTCAACATTCAGAAAAAGAACTATGGAGTCTGAATGCAAATTGAAGCATACTATTTTCAAATTAAAAAAGAAACACACATCAAAACATCCCTTAAATTTCACTTTACATGCTGCAATTTGGCAAAGGTATCAAAAGATGGGACTAGTCAAGGTTGTGGGGGTTTTGAGAATATAGGCACACTAGTACATTGGGGTGGAGATGTGAATCAATACAGCTATTTTGGAAAGCACTCTGGAATTATGCAAATAAAATTGACTAAAATGTCAAAAAATGTATTGAGTCCTGTGAACAAAAAGGTTTGAAACCTGCTGCCCTAAACCAACATAGGGAGAAATGAAATGCTACTAAAGAATAGAAACCCATTATTATGTATATGCTCTTATAAAAATTTGGATGTACTTTGTGTCAGTTTAGATTCTTCAAAAGAATTGCATACAGTTCTTTACTAAAAAAAGTATACATTATATAGTTTCATAGTATCATTACAATTCTCTTTTTCTTTACACCTGCATATAGAGAACTGCTCACGTTTGATAATGTTTATCAGGTTTAAGACAACAAACCCAACAAGCAACATGACACAAAGGTTTAAGAGAATATAGCTTGAAAGGCTAGGTGGTTTAATGATTAGAGGAGCTTACAGGCAGGAACGAGTTCGAGGCATCACCGTTTCTGGTTAGTGACTTTTGAATGTACCTCAGTTCTGGCTCTATAGCCAATCAAAAAGGCTCCTCTTCACTCCATGATTAGCACTAGAACCACTGACAAAATGTCTACACATTCTCCAAGGCAGGACCCTTCCATTAAAAGTCATCATGCCTTTGAAGAATCAGGATCCCCAAATACACCACCATCACCATCATCCCTCCCCAGCTCTCTTATGTTTGAATATCCAGAGCTTAGCACAGTGCCTGGCACATAGTATGCACTCAAAAAATGCTTACTGACTTCACTTTCTGCCTTAGAAAATGCCATTTTCATTTTCAAATGACACTAGACTCTGAAAAGGCATTTTTAAGGCCATCTGCACTTCATAATTGGCTTATTAAAGAACTGGTAAAGCTGAATCACAACAGACTTCGATTTATTTATTTTTTTTGGTAAGAATGATCTCTGGCTTCTTTATTTCCACTCCAGAGGATCTGGCCAATATGGGATTTCCAGATGCACATCGAATGTGTCAGCCCTCATCACATGCTGACCTACATAAAATGAGACCCACAGTGGAGTGCCCATACAGAAAAAGAATAAATTTTCCATAGACTACACACATGTGTGATATGCTTCCTAAAATGCATAATTCATCTACTTAACCATCAACTGAAAATATTAAGTCCTCTGATTCTTCTAGACTTGGAAACATATGGCTAACATGCTATCCTTTATTTCAATAACACATCTTTGTAAATGCTACATATAGTCCACATCTTACTCAGAGGCAATAGCAGCCTGCTTTATATTCGAGTGCTGATCAACAATACTGGGATTCATGGTATCCATTCTCAAGACTAATGATAGCTACAACCTTGAAGGAAGATAGATAAATCCCGAGAAGCCTAAAATGAGATTATCTCTAGAATTTTGCTTTGTACTTATGAAAAATTAATTATTTATCTCATATTTAATAACTAATTATTGTATTAGGACCAAGGTTTTTTTCCCCCCTTTTTCTACTTCCTCATCCAAAAATCAACCAGAGTGGGAAATCTTTCTGAAAGATTTAGCCAGGCCAAGATCTAATCAGAAAGTAAAAGAAATTCTGAGTTTGGGCTAATGAGTGTATTCTTACTTATTGTGTTTGCTTGGACAGTTCTAGGAAAATATTGATTCTCCCTTTTGTCAGACAGGTGATATGGAAATGTACAAGTCTCTTTGACCAAGATGTGGGTGATCCAAGTCATGTAAGCCAAGACCCTCATTTTAATATAGCCACCCCCATTATAATATTCATTTTCTTATTACCTATTGACCAATCAGAGTTGATTTTTCATCCCTCAGGGACACCTGCTCTTCGAAGGACATATAAACTGTGAACCCACTGCCATGAGGGGTCTTTGGCCTAAGAGAGATGACCAAATTACCATCCTAATCAATGTGCTAGCCTTATTAATAAAATGATTAAATTACTCTGAAACTATGTCTCTCAGAATTTTTTAATTGTCACATATTTATACCATCATATATCAGGGAATCCAAAACTTGTCTTTGCTGTTTTTTTCCTCTCAGCAAGGAATAAATACAAAACCTGTGATTTCATTGACATAAGGAACTCTCTGAGAAGTAAACTCTCTACCAATTCAAGGCGATACTCTCTCTACAACATAATGTCAGAGAGTTGCCCAGAATACTGAGATTTTAAGTGATGACCAAAGTCATATAACTTGTAGGCATCAGAGACAGAACTAGAACTCAGGACTTCCTGCACTGAGGCTAGTTCTCTATCTACTACATCATGTAGCCTCTCAAGTCAATGAGTAAAATGTTTAGAAATGTAAGCCACTTCCCTGACTAGCATTTCAAAGCACTTTGGGAGTTTCAACATTAGAGCATGATGAGTCAACTCAATGCACATGAAGTAAAAAAAAAAAGAGAGACCCAATAGGAACTTCTTTTTACTGAACGAGTCTGCAGTCTACCCAAGCCTTATTAAAGATTTGAAAAAGTTCTCTGAATTTTTCCCTGTTTTTCTTCCTTCTCATATTCCTTTCTAGGCATACATGCACTTATTACTTTCAAGTGAGTGCCAAAAATTCCTAGAATCCTCCAAAGAAAGACTGATTTGATACTGTTAGCAGCCTGGCCTCTGTGGTATAAGCAATATTTTAGCCTCAATCTCTGCTCCCATGAAAACTGGGCTAAGTCGCAACCCTTCTCAAGACTTGATTGGCTCAGACTACCATAGACTCAGACTGTTGATCTTACTTCCTGGGCTCCTGAGTGCAAAAGAACAAAAGATCTGATTCTTGGCTAGTAGACCACAACAGATAAATCAGAGTCCGGGGAACTGAGCTGAGTTAAATCAATTCATTTCCTTATTGAATATCCTTCCCTTTCTATGGCTAAGTAAATCTCCTTTTGTCAACTGTTGAATGACCCACAGGCAGGGATATGCTAGTAAATGTTTAACAACAAGCTTTGGGGGGAGGGGTGGAGAATGTAAACATGACACACTTTAAAGTTTAATCTGCTTCATGAACATCTTCTCCATGACTTTCTTAAGTCTAGACAGTCAATAAAGCACTCAAGCCTTCATTTGTACCATTTTCTTGTTTCCAAGATGTAAATGCTCACACTGAAATTTAACAATCAGCTCCGTCAAGCCTGTACATGCTGGCTGCAGCACATCCGTGCCGAATGTTTCATTTTGTTCTGATACTGAACATAAACTATCAAAGGACTGGCCCAAGTCAGTCCCAGCCCCAAAGACCCACCAAAAAAGAATAAAATAGAAATCAAATATAGAGCTTAAAAGTAGATTTGTATAGTGAAATAACCAATCCAACGGAAAGCACTGGAGTTTTCAATTTGAGGCTCCTATAAATAATTTGCTTTGTTGCTTAGTGAGTAGCATGGATTAGGGGATGGAGAGAATCAAAACTCCCACACTTTGCAGTCACACTCATCCTAGCCTAGCTTTATTGTCTTTCAAGTTGATCAATTTAGTGAGTCAGGAGGAGTTAATATTTTTTAAATTTTGGGGGGGAGGCTGGGCGATGAGGGTTAAGTGACTTGCCCAGGGTCACACAGCTAGTAAGTGTCAAGTGTCTGAAGCTGGATTTGAACTCAGATCCTCCTGAATCCAAGGCCAGTGCTTTATCCACTGCACCACCTAGCTGCCCCAGGAGTTAATATTTTTAATCACAGCCATGCTTGCATGACACATGACAATTGGCTTTCTTGGTCCAAGTTGCAAAGGGGGATAATTTAGGCTTGATGAGTGTGTGTGTGTGTGGGGGGAATCATTACAATTAGGCTGCTGAAAAGTAAAATAGGTTTCCTGGGAAAGTTGTTGGTATCCTTTCACTGGAATTCTTCAATCAAAAAAAGTTTGCCAGGTGTTATGTAGTAAGGAATCTTTGGTGGGGAGGGGGGGGGGATGGACTAGACAAGACGGATGCTGATGTCCCAACTCTTTTAGTTTACTTTGTAATCCTGTATGTGTGTGTGTGTGTGTGTGTGTGTGTGTGTGTGTGCACACACTATATTTGGTGAGGCAGTTGGGGTTAAGTGACTTGCCCAGGGTCACACAGCTAGTAAGTGTCAAGTGTCCGAGGCTGGATTTAAACTCAAGTCCTCCTGATTCCAGGGCTGGTGCTCTATCCACTGCTCTACCTAGCTGCCCCTGTCCCAACTCTTAAAAAAAAGATACAGTTCTGGGGCAGCTAGGTGGCGCAGTGGATAGAGCACCGGCCTTGGAGTCAGGAGGACCTGAGTTCAAATCCGACCTCAGACACTTAGCACTTACTAGCTGTATGACCCTGAGCAAGTCACTTAACCCCAATTGCCTCACTAAAAAAAAAAAAAAAAAAGATACAGTTCTGTGAATGAGGCAACCCTGGCATTAATCAAACCAGGTTCCAACATTGGTCTTAAATGAATCAAAAAGGGAACAAATGGCTGTAAAGGTTTAAGGAAATATCTGGAAAAATCAGTTTCTGTGGTGGTAGGTCTATGCTGCTTGTGTGGCTTCAACTATATTTACAAAAAACAAACAGTTTCATGACAAACTGTTTCATTTTGACCTAGATATCAGCCTGTCATTACTTGTGATCCAAACAACAGTGGCTGTCATCAAATTGACTTTACCACAGTATGCTTCATGTATAAGTACTGTTTTGTTTTATAATCTGAGGCTCAGTTCTTTAAGGAATATCCTCTGCAGCAAAAGCTATTTTCCAAAGCCATCCAGTGTTCAATAACAGTAGTTGAGGGTGGTTCTTCTCCTTCAGAAAAATTTCAATCTCGGCTCCATCATTAAAAACAAACAAACAAAAACCTTAAACCTCTCCTAAAATTCATGTGCTGTGTGGTAGGGCTTCAGGATAGACATTCCATTGTGCCTTAAAAGCATGACATTCAAAGTCCTCCTTTATTTTCTTGTTTTGTTTTGTTTCATATAAATAAATAAAATGTTGAGGCAAGGTGATATGGGTGTCACCAAATTATAACTGGACCGCTGTTATGTGCAATGTGTTCCCGCGGTGGGAGGTGATGAGAGCACCACCTAGGGTCTCTTTTGGGCAACTGCAAAACTCTGCCATTATACCAAGAATCAGCCATAGTTAATTCATAAGCAAGTGAGTGGTGGCTGTGTGCCAATAAAACTTTATTTATGACACTGAAATTTGAGTTTCATACAATTTTCAAATGTTACTATATAGTCTTTTTTTCAATGATTTAAAAATGTAAAAAATCATTCTTTGCTTGAAGGCTATACAAAACCAAATGGCTTTCTTCTTTTCCTCCCTCCCTCCCTTCTTCCTTCCCTTCCTCCCTTCCTTCCTTCCTAGAACCTCTTGTGTCCTCTCTCAAAGTTGGAAGTAAAAACTCTCCCCAGATCTCACCAACAGCAGTGCTCATATAGGAATGGAACAACCATTCTCTTTTTTCACCAGTGAAGAGTCTTATGCAAATGGTCTGAAGCTCCAGGTTACAAACCAAACAAGATGAAATAGTATCATAAGATCATAGATCTAGAGCATAAAATACTCAACTAGGTATGCAGAGCCCTTTACCTACTTTTCCAGATTCATTTCTTCTTACTTCCCTTCATGCCCTCTCCAGTTCAGACTAGTTGTTGAAACCTATACCTGAAATTCACCTCCATCTGGTGAATTTCTTCCATCTCTTTAAATTTCTGGTTTCCCTCAAAGCACAGCTCAAGTACAACCACTTACACAATATGTACATAATAAGCAATAGAAAAGTATTCATAGAGATTTTCAATTTCTTTTTTTTTTTTAGTGAGGCAATTGGGGTTAAGTGACTTGCCCAGGGTCACACAGCTAGTAAGTGTTAAGTGTCTGAGGCCGGATTTGAACTCAGGTGCTCCTGAATCCAGGGCCGGTGCTCTATCCACTGCGCCACCTAGCTGCCCCAGAGATTTTCAATTTCAAAGAGTGCTGACAACTGAAAGTTATTGATCAAGAAAGACATTACCTCCCAAGGTTGTTGTGAGACTAAAATGAGATAATATTTTTAAAGCACTTAACAAGCCTTAACGTGCTACAAAAATGCTAGTTGTTGTTCAGTCCTTTTTCAGTCATATCTGACTTTTCATGACCCCATTTGAGGTTTTCTTATAAAAATACTGGGGTGGTTTACCATTTCCTTCTCCAGCTCAATTTACAGATGAGGAAAATGAGGCAAATAGGGTTGTGATTTGCCCAGGATCACACAGTTAATAAGCATTTAAGGCCATATTTGAACTCAGAACGATGAGTCTTCCTGACTCCAGGCTCAACTTTCTATCCACTGAACCATCTAGCTGCCCCATAAATGCTAGTATCTATTATTACAATTTAAGTAACAGAAAAACAAAAAACAAGAGCAGTTCCTTTTTTTAGGTTAAAATTTTTAAAGTAAATTTTATTCATGCCTTTTTTTTATATCACAAGGATTTTTCTCACTCTCCTCTGCCTGAGAACCATTTCATATAACACATAATGTTTTTTGCTAATCTTCTATGTATAGTTCCAATTTTAATATATGTGCTGCCGAACCAAGCACACATATAATATTTTTTAAAGAAAAAGAGGAAGAAGGAAAAAACCCAGCAAGTTCATAGAATGTACCACATCAATGGACTTCTCAACTCAGCAAAGGAGTGGAGTGGATTTGTTTTCACATGTCTCTTGTTTGGGGCCATACATATTCTTTTTTTTTCTTTTTTTGCAGGGCAATGAGGGTTAAGTGACTTGGCCAGGGTCACACAGCTTGTAACTGTCAAGTGTCTGAGGCTGGATTTGAACTCAGGTCCTCCTGAATCCAAGGCCAGTGCTTTATCCACTGCACCACCTAGCTGCCCCAATACATATTCTTTTTAATGTTGTAACATTCATTGTTTTGTGGTTGTTTCTTTCCATTTACATTGCTGTAGTCTTTGTGTATGTTGTTTTGTTGTCTCTTTATTTCACTTTTCATCAAATAGTGTGATTCCTCTGATGCTTCTCTATATTAGTGATATTTGTCATGCAGCATAGTAATATTCTATTACATTCGTGTACCACAATTTGTTTTGCCATTCCTCAATCAATGAGCATTTACTTTGTTTCCAATTCCTTGCTATAAAAAGGGATGATGTAAATATTTTGGTGTATATGGGCCTTTTCTTCTTATCAAAGACCTCTTTGGAGTATAAGCCTAGCAGTGGAAGTCTCTGAGCCAAAGGGTATGAACATTCTGGTAATTATTTGCATAACTGCAAATTGCTTTCCAAAATGATTGTACTTATTCAAGTTACAGCTTCACCAAAAATTTGATAGCATGCCTAGCTTCCATCAGCCTTTCCAGCAATGACTATTCTCATCTCTTGTCATATCTTCCCATTTTCTTGGTATGAACTGAAACCTCAACATTGTTTGATTTCCATTTCTCTTACTATTAGTGATTTGGAGCATTCTTTTGGGGCAGGGTCCAGGCAATGAAGGTTAAGTGACTTGCCCAGAGTCACACAGCCAGTAAGTGTCAAGTGTCTGAGTTTGAATTTGAACTCAAGTCCTCCTAAATCCAGGGCTGGTGCTTTATCCATTGTGCCATCTAGCTGCCCTGATCTGGATCATTCTTTCATATGATTGCTAATAGTTTGACATTCTTATATGAACTGTTCATATTCTTGGATTAATTACTGATCTGTTGGGAATAACTTAGAGTTATGCAAATAAACACACACACATATATGCAATTAATCTATATATATTTAGTTAGGCAAACACACACGTCAGTTGTCTATATATCTTAGATACCAAACTCCTATCAGAGATATCAGATACAAAGATTTTTTCCCAGTTGACTTCTTCCCTTCTCATACTAGATGCATTAAATTTGTACAGAATGAACAATTTCAAATACTGGGGTTTTTTTGTGGAAACAGTTCTATGATTTTGCCTTTTGACATGTCAGTCACATTTGTTTTATGGTAGCTTCTACTCAGTTCTGTCTTAGGGAAGTTTATAGCTCTCAAAATATGTAAAATCCTACAGAAAAATCAAGTCTTTAATGGATTTCATTTTTGTTGAGTTTCTTTTAGAAAATAAAATAATTCTTGGGACAAGGCAGTTTTAGGACTCAGTTGCCAAATGCTGAGATCAAACACTGATTCATAGTGACATTGTGAATGCAATAATAAGTGCCTGTTGACTTGAATTACAAGAAATTGTAAGTTAAAATTTTTGAATACCAGCACATTTCACAACAGGCCACTAAAAATGTCTCCCCCTGTATCTGGAAATAGATTGCAAGTACAAAGTATGTCAGTGCAAAAGAATTTAAAATAAATTATATCCTATTGGACTCAAACACTAAGAAAATAAATACATATCACAGCACTAAAACTTCTATACATTTTATTTCACATGTGTATTAGATTAAAACAAATGTTTTTCTAAACAGCAAGCAACTTCCAGGCAAAACATGATGTAGGATAATGGAGATGGGTCTTCTGGGAAATGCTGCAGCATTCTCTATATGGAGGTCAGAGAGTGGGCAAATATCAGAAGCCCTAAGACAGAAAGGAAAGCTTTTATTCACTAGTGCACAAACTTCCTCAACATTTTCTCTTTTTTTTTTTTTTAGTGAGGCAATTGGGGTTAAGTGACTTGCCCAGGGTCACACAGTCCTCAACATTTTCTTAACTTTGAACTGTTATTCCTTTAACTAGAGAGTTTCAGTGATGGCTGAAATCCTACCCCTACCATAGCCTCCTTAACTTTCTCCATACCAGTCTCCTTTTTTTTTTTTATCATCAACAGACAATGAAACCTTTACTGAATACCCAATGTGTGCTTCTCATCCCAGCTCATCTACCATTGTCATATCCTCATGGCTATTCCTCTTCAACAACACAAAGGAAAAGAGTAGCTATGGTTTTTCTGTTCTCCAAAACAGAGAAATCTTAGAATCATAGAATTTTAGAGCTAGAATAAATTTTTGAGATCATCTGAGACCCACAGAGACAATTTGATTTGCACAAAGTCAGACAGCTAGCTAGCATCAGAATGATTCCTACAATGTTTTATCATTTTTCTCCCTAAGATATAAGATTGGTATAAAGGAAAGAAGGAAGGAAAAAGGGAATAAAAGAAGAAAGAAAGGAAAGAGGGAGGGAAGAAAAGAAGGAAGGAAGGAGTAATGAAAAGGAGAGAAGGAAGAAGGAAGAGAGGGAAAGAAGGAAGCAGGAAGGGAAGAAAGGAAGGAAGAAGAGAAGGAGGGAAGGGAGGAAACATTATTAAGCACCTACTATGTGATGGGCACTGTGCTAAGTAATTTATGAATATTAATTCAATTGATTCTCATAACAACCCTGAGAAGTAGGTGCTATGATTACCCACATTTTGCAGTAGAGGAAACTAAGACAGACAGGGGTAAAATTACTTGCTCAGGTCACAGAGCTAGTAAGTGTCTGCATCTGGATTTGAACTCAGGTCTTCCTGACTCCTGGTTCAGTACTCTATCCATTATACCAACTAGCTGCCTCTAATGATAATGGAATGCATGGGGGAAGTGTCATGGAGAGAATATATAATACAGACTTCATTTAAAACAAATTTAGCCATCTCTGGAATTCTGTGCTATCTGTGATTCCTAAATTCCTATGTTCAGCAGGGCAATGAGGGTTAAGTGACTCGCCCAGGGTCACACAGCTAGTAAAGTGTCAAGTGTCTGAGGCCGAATTTGAACTCAGGTCCTCCTGAATCCAGGGCCGGTGCTTTATCCACTGTACCACCTAGCTGCCCCGATATAACCTATTACCTTGCAACCCACAGCTGGGTAGGTATTTCTTGACCCTGGCAGGGTTTACAGCTTCCTCTTATTTTTTTCCCATTTGTCTAACAGCCAACTATTCAATTCAGTTTTTCAGTACTACTTTCCCTACCTTATTTCACACCTTATCCCATATATGCACCCCCTTTATTCTCCAAATGTCAGCTAAACTGGAATACTCTTCATTCCCTTACTTGTCTCACCTTCCTCACTTCTGTGTATTTTCACAGTCCATCCACCATGTCTAAAATGGACTCTCTCCACATCTTCATCCATTAAAATCCTCTTCCTCCAATTTCCAGCTTCAGTGTCAATCCTTCCCTGATTCCTCTAGCTAATACTTTTCCCTCACTCTACAATATCTCATCTCTACCTGACTTCTATGCACTCATCACACACTCTCATTTATTGTAGCTATTTGTGGACACATCTCCTTCCTACTTCTAGATTGTAAACTCCTCATTGCAAAGGATTATATTGTTGAAACAAGAGTCTCACTATTTGCAATCAGGTCATGCTCCTTCAACAGGAATCTGAGGCAGATAAAAGGGCTATGTCCTACGTATGGAATATCAATCACAAGACTCTGTTATCTTTTTCTTCCTGGGCTCCATCTAGGAATTACTTCTTAATCATTAGTGCATATGCCCTACCTCCCAACTCACAAGCCCTTGGGGATCGCCATACTGTTAAAATTCACTTAGACCTCAACCTATAAGTTTAAAATGCAATTTAATTAGATTGGTAGAATAAACATTCTCAAAACTCCCAGTTCCAAATGCTAGGCAAAAGTGACCTTTCAAGTTGGAGTCTGTTTTCCTTCACTTCAATTTCTTGAGTTATGAGATAACCAACTTCGAATTTCCGTAGCTTATCATAAACCTCCCAGGTGGTAAAATAGGAGCTGAACACAGTTCCGTCATTTTAAAAAATGATAATAGCTAACATTTATATAAGTTTTAAAGGTTGAAGAAGCACTTGACATGGTCATCTCATTTGATCCCCACAACTATCTGGTGAGGGAAGATCTATTATCATACCCATTCTTTGGATAAAGAAACTGAGCATGAGAGAGGTTAAGTAAGTTGCCCAGGGTCATGGGGCAAATCCTGTTTGAGGCAGGATTTAAACTCTGGCCTCCTTGACTCAAAGTCCAGCATTCCATTCAATGTACCACTCAGATGCCTCCATTAGTTATCAAAGTTTCCAGAATCATCAGGGACACATCATAGGCAAACACAATTCATAGATAAGGATAATATTTACTCTTGCTGAAATTTTAAAAAAAACTAAGGAAAAATATATATTATCAGCATGACTAAAGTAGCTGTTGGTTTGAGGGTGTGGTTTTTTTATGACTCCCACAATTTCTGCGGAGTATGCCATCTGTCTTCAATGACCTTGGAAGTCATTTGCTACAGTGCTACTTTGGTGGTGGCCACGTGTTGGAATAATTTTACAGAGATTTCAGACTTCCTGAATCTTGGTAAAGAAAGGGGGAGCTGTGTGGGCTGAGACCAAAAAGAACACACTTCAATATGGAAACTATACATCCCAACAAATGCACAATGGGTTGACACATAGGAATCAGGGAATCTCTTGGCGAGTCTTTCCCTCACACATGCATCTGCAAAAAGTACAAAAGTACTGCTGTTTCCAGCATCCTGGGCACTTCATTCCATGGCTGGCTCCTCTGCTCTTCATTGGTCAAGTGTGTGTGCTTGTCTATCTCTCAATCCAGGCACCAAAGAGGGGCAATGCTCAAATACACCCAAAGCCTACATTATAGGGGGCTTGATTATTATGAATCTCATGCCAAAAGAGGCAGGGAAGAGGCATACCTAAGTTGTAGCTCTGGCAGCCATCGCTTTCATTTCCACCTTGGACAATATCCATGTGCAGCTCTTATATGTTGCCTCCCATCCACAATCAAACAAATCCAGGCCTTGCAGGCACCAAAGTCCCAGGCAATGTCCCAAGATGTCACTATAGAACCAATGCACTCTGAGTCCCACGACTGTATGCTAGCAGAAACATTTCCTACATTGTTTTTGTCTTTGTATTCTCCATGCCAAGCTAAGAGATGTTTGCAAAGTTAAATTGAATAGGGAATCAGATTTAGCCTGTGGTGTAAAAATGAAGCAGTAGTTAGTACAAGTCATACTTTTGTGTCTCTTTCCCTTTGAAGATCTTAGCTTTATTTTTTCTTGATTTTGAAAAAAAAAAGATTATTTATACCATCAGTTTATCAAACAAAGAAAACCATTGATGTGCATAAGAACACTTTATTTTGATTTATAAACCTTGGGATTACATAGGAAACTATATTTTTCATGTGATTCCCTCTCTCTACTGCAGCTATCAACTTCCCAGTTGCCCAAACTCCAAACCTTAAAGTCGTTGTTAAAAAATCTTACTACCTCCTTAGCTCCCACATTCTATTAGTTGCTGAGCCTTATTCATTCTACATCTTTTCATTATCTTTTTAAACTAATTCCACATATTTTTCCTTTCTCCATTAAAGGGGAGGAGGGAAAAGAATAAGTGTTTGTTTGGCACCTACTATGTGCTAGGCTATCTTCATTAGAGTCTAAAGGGAGGTGGTGGTCAAGGTGGCAGTGGTGGTGGTTTGACTTGTGGGGCACATTAACATGTGCCTGTCTCTCTCTTGGTGAACCTCACTGCTTTAGCTAGGCTGAGTTCCCTGTCTTGTGCATGACATATTGTCATATGTCATACTGAATTTTTTTGTTTTATTTTATTTTGCAGGGCAATAAGAGTTAAGCGACTTACCCAGGGTCACACAGCCATACTGAATTTTTTAAACAGATGTTTAAGTATGACTTTTCATGATATGTGAACATGTTTTCTGAAAGTGTTCCTAAGACTCACAATAATGACCTCTGTACTTCTTGGTACCTTTTCTTGAATATCATTTTAGCCCTTAGACATACCTCACTTTCCAGTTTTGTTTTATTGTCTCTATATGTTGCATATTATGCACACACATTTGTCCATGCTGTCTGTCAGTATTGTCTATCTAGTCTACATAGAGGGCAGGGGTGGTGCCTGCTCCTAGCTTATCTTCTTTGTTCAGAACCCTGGACAGAGACAGTGGGTCCCCAGTAAATCCCATTTGATGAGGACTGTGATTGTTGTCTCTCTTTGTTCTCTGATCTGGCTGGCCACCCTCTGATTAGCCATCCCTAAACATTATTGTCTCATAGTGAATGTCTGGCCTGTTTACACAGTTAGGTCAGATTTGATAATTTGGCATGTAAACTTTCAGAATTTAGAGTAAGAATTCTTTTGTTTTGGTCCCAAATGCTATGAGACATAACCAATTGAATCTAGAGCTGCAACCTTATAATAATTTTTTAAACATTTATACAAAACCAACAGATTATGCTTTACACAGGCTTTACATGAAACTAATCTAGTATCAAAGTCACCCTAGCTCTTACCTCTTTCCCCTCAAAGTCTTCTACTATCTACTTTGTCCACTTTGGAAATAACTGCTTGAACACCTTCTAGGCTGAGTACTTTAGCCACAGAAGTGGATATACTTTGGCCTAAGAGTCTCATCTTTAAAATGTAATCTGATTATTTCTTACTACAAGGAATGATGAATATGATATTGCCTTATAAATAGGCTTAAAAAGTAGAATTTCATACAATTCATTTTTTAAAAGGAAGTTAACATTAGGGGCGGCTAGGTGGCGTAGTGGATAAGAGCACCGGCCCTGGAGTCAGGAGTACCTGAGTTCAAATCTGGCCTCAGACACTTAACACTTACTAGCTGTGTGACCCTGGGCAAGTCACTTAACTCCAATTGCCTCACTAAAAAAAAAAAAAAAAAAAAAAAAGGAAGTTAACATTAAATAAAACAGGTCAAAAAAATCATTGTTGTTGAACCCCTTATAGTTTCTGAAGCTCATTATTGCTTTTTTTTTTTAATGCTATAGTTAAGTTTCATATAACTGACACTTTCCAAAAACTTCCCCTTCCACCCTTTACTCCCAACAGAACCCTCTCTTGTAACAAAGAAATACCATTGGGTAAAATGAATAGATACCTACCATCTCTGTTAGTTTATGCCTTGTCCTATACCTGTAGTCTATCAGTTCTATGGCAAGATGAGAGGTCAATTTCATCTGTCCTCTGGAGTCAAAATTGTTTATTGCACTGACTTTAGTTGTGATAGCTTTTAGTGGTATTTCCCTTTTTATGATTGTTCTCTTTATATATTGTTCTCTGGGTTCTCCTTACTTTACATGAATTCATACAATTTACCCCAAATTTCCCAGAATGCAATTGGCATTCCATCATATTCATATATCACAATTTGTTCATCCATTTCCAACCCACGAACACAAACTTTGTTCCTAGTTGTTGGGTTGTTGTTAATTTTTACTCAAAAAAAGTGCTGACATAAAATTTGTTGTTCATTTATTTCAGTCACGTCCAACTCTTCATGACTCTGACATAAATATTTTGGTATATATATGAGCTTTATTCCTCTGTCTTTCACTGTCTTTAGCCATATGCCTAGTAGTAGGATAACTGGGTCAAAGAGTATCAATAATTTAGTCGCTTTTCTTTCACAGTTCCAAATTGTTTTCTGAAACAATTGCATACATTTACAGTTCTAGTCATGATGTATTAGTACAGATGTCTTCCAACCACATTGACTGTTTCCATCTTTAACATTATTGACAATTCTCTGAGTATGAAGTGAAACTTCAGAATTGTTTCAATATGAATTTCTCTTATTGTTGATTTGACCATTTTTTTGCATGACTGGTAAACATTTTTGCATTTCCTCACCTTAAAATTGTTCATATCTTTTTTGAAATTTTTTTTCAAATGAAGATACACATTCTCTCCTTCCCACACATCCCTACATTAAGAGTGCAAGAAAAACGAAATCCCTGTTGCAAACATGTGGGGCTTAATTTGGGCAGTGATCTTTGGTGTTTTGAATTTTGTTGTTTTGGGGGAAGGCAGAGAAAGGGAGAGAGGGGAACTTGAGAAGGAGTAAGGAAAAGTTCTCTTGGTTCATCCTACCAATCTAGACTATATTGGAGAATGAAGAAATAAACAAATGCTACTTCAGAACAACCACAAATTCTTTATATTAAAGTTATGTACTTTACTAACAGAGAAGTACTTCAGACCTCTTAGGAGGGCTGATTTCCTCTTACTTTTGTGATGATTAAAAATATGAGAGACATAGTTTCCGGATAATTTCATCATTTTATTAATTGACCAGTAAATTATTTGATTTTATCAAGAAGGACTTTAGAATGGTTAGGAGTCAGGATTTAATCTCCAAGATATTAATTACCAAAAAAAATTATTTCTCACGCTTTACATATAGTCCTCACAAACTTAGTTATATTGTTTTCAAGCTCACAATAGATAAGAAATCACAAAATGAAATGGAGATTGGCTGCTAGTAGCTTGTTGTTGTTCAGTCATTTCATAATCTGACTTTTCATGATCCATTTGGGATTTTCTTGGCAAAGATACTGGAATAGTTTGTCATTTCCTTCTCATTTTCCAGATGAGGAAACTGAGGCAAACAAGGTTAAGTGACTTGGCCAGCATCACATAGCTCTCCTCCCTAACCACCATCCCTGAATGAATCTATAGTACAATGATTGCTGTTCATCATGATGTCTGGAAGCTTTCTAATTAGGGCAAGACCTGCCCTAGGAATCACACAAGTGTGTTATCCTATGCTTGTTCACTAAATCTTTTAGCTTTCCTTAGTTATAGTTATTTAGTAATCCTCCTCAACTGCTCTGGGCAGTGTCAAGTTCTGCTTCCTGAGGTTTTCTGACATCCACACCCTGAGGTGAAAAAACTCCCTAGCCATCTGGCTTTGGGAGAGCCTGAAGAATAGGAAACTCCAACAGGCTGTGTTTCTGACTCCTAAATGTCCCATTCATTCATTCAGCAAGCATTGATTCAAGTGCTTCTCTCTGGGGGTATACTATTACAAATAAGACTTGGTCCCAGACCTCAAGGAACTTAAAATTTTAATATAAAGGAAATGTTCTACATAGATAAACATAATACAATTTAGAATATTTGTTGTTCAGTTGTTCAACTATTTATGACCCCATTTGGGTTGGGATTTTTGGCAAAGATACTGGAGTGTTTTGCCATTTCCTTCTCTATCTCATTTTACAGATAGGAAATTGAGGAGAACAGGGTTAAGTGACTCGTTCATGGTCACACAGCTTGTGAGTGTCTGAGGACATATTTGAACTTAGGAAGAAGAGTCTTCCTGACTCTAGGCATAGCACCCTATCTATTTAGTCATGTAGTTGCCCTGATTCCTAGGTTGCACTTCCTGGTTTCTGTTTGTGGTTGGTAACTCCTTGTGATTCATCTCCTCACTCTGCCCAAGAAGCATAAAGAGTCAGATATGACTGAAAAGTCTGAATGAAAGAACAACACAATCAGGAAAACCTCACACATCAGTGGTGAATTTGTACATACCCACATCATGACTCTAAATGATGAAGGATATATAGCTCTCTGAGGAGGGTTGCTCATAATTGCATTGTGGAGCCCTATCTGTTTCTTCAAAAACATTTTTGAGGCTTTGTAAATCATGTGCTTGCAAGGGGGGCTGGTAACACCACCATAGAAGGTGCCAGATTTTGGGGGGGCAGTTTCTCAGATTATATTCCTGAGTATGGGCAATGAGGCAGAGAAGTGAAAAATCTCCAAAAGTTTAGCTAGGCCCTCTATGTCAAGGGAGCTTCTGATAATTAAATCATCAAGTGTCTCTTAAGTGTCTATTATCGATTAGGCACTGCACTAGGCACTTAATATGAATGATTTTGAGCAAGTTAACCTGAAATTTCTGCATCTCAGTTTTATCACCTATATAAGGAAGGGGCTGGACTGTATGGCTTCTACTAAGGTCCCAAGGAGCTCCAAATATGTGATCCTACCGTCCACTTATTACCCCCACTTAAAGGATGAAGCAGGTAAATGACTTGGCAAGAGTTACATAGCAAGTTAGTGGGAAAGCTAGGCAGCTTGGAAATGGTGACTTTTAAAAATTTCTAGGCTCATTTCAGATAACTATGGAATATGCACCATGAGAATAAAAATTGAGGACACTATATACAACTATGGGTAGGTAGGTGGTGCAGTGGTTAGAGTGCTGATCCTAAGCCTGGAGTCAGAAAGATTCATCTTCATGAGTTCAAATCTGGCATCACACACCTACTAGCTGTGTCACCTTGGGCAAATCACTTAACCCTGTTTGTCTCGGTTCCTTATCTATAAGCTAGAGAAGGAAATGGCAAACCACTCTACTCTCTTTGCCAAGAAACTTCAAATGGGGTCATGAAGAGTCAGATGCTATCAAATGGACACAAGAATAATATACAACAACAGATCAAAGAAACTGTGTCACCTGTATGGGTATGTTTGTGGAATACTGGCCAAAAAGCCCAGTACTTTTAAGCATGTGTAATACGCTTGGCTGATGTAATGCCCAGATGGAATTTGTATCATGTATAGACATTTTGTAACTGGTTCCCATCTGCTCACCATGTGATAAAGAGGAAGGGTTTTTGTTGTTGTTGTTGTTGTTGTTTTGTGATTGGCTGTGGAGCTCGAAATGAGATCTATTCAAAAGACTCTAACTGGCCAAAGTGAGTATCTTGCTAGGGCTATTGCTTTTTCCCCCCTCCCTTGCTGCCTTTAAAGAAAGGAATGAATGACTGAATGAGTAAACAAATGAGTGAATGAATGAATTAATGAATGAAAAAGGACTTGTTAAATGTTTACTATGTTCAAAGCACTGGGCAGGGCCTGGAGATACTTACTTGGGAGGTTGGTGGTTCAAATCCCAGCATGAACATTAGCTCTTGGGACCTTAGTGTCTCACCATTCTGATTTTTTGAAGCTCAAGAGGGTCTTATTTGTCCTTAATACTCTTTACCTAAAAGCTGGTAGGAAGGAAAAATGCAAAGAAAAAAAGAAAAGATGCCTCAATTCAACATAGACTATTTGGTGCCTTGTGAGTGAACCCTAATTCTGGCATCCTGGAATCAGTAACAAAATATGTGCATATAATTCAAAGTCCATGTGGGGACTGAATCAGGTAAGCATGTTGTGCATACTCATAAGGAATATTATTAAATATTTACTTATTGATGTTTGAAATAGAATAAAATCAAGTTTCCAGTAGCCATACCTTAAAATGTTCTTACTTTATGAGAGAAGACCAATTATATGGTGGAAAACAGAAGCTTCATAGACCAATAAAAATCATAGTTACTGAAAAGGTAGGGAAGTAGATAATATGATGGGTCAACAAAATGAAAAAAAATTACAAATGGAAACTGTGACACCAAAGCAGAAAATCATGACTTTTTTTCTATGTCCATTAGATGGTGAGGGCAGAGACTGTCTTTTGCTCTTTCTGTATCCCTAGCACTTAGAATGCCTGACTAATAGTAGTAAGTGCATTTACAGTGCCTGGCTAATTGTAGGAGTTTAATAAGTGATTATTGATTGGTTGCTATTGATTGCTAGGGGCCTTCTTAGCAGTCTATTGAAATCTATATACCCGTTCTCAGGATATTTTTTTTAATCATAAAAGTATTTTATTATTTTCCAGTTACACGTAAAGATGGTTTTCGATATTTGTTCTCAAAAGATTTTTTTAGTTCCGAATTTTTCTCCCTCCCTCCCTCCCTCCCTTCCCTCTCCCCTTCCCAAGACAGAAATAATCTGACATAGGTTATATGTGTACAATCACATTAAACATATTTCTGCATTAGTCGTGTTGTAAAAGAAGAATCAGAGCAAAAGGGAAAAACCTCAAAAAAGAAAAGAAATTCAAAAAAGTAGAAACAGTATTGTTCAATCTGCATTCACAGTTCTTTTTTCTGAATTTGGAGAGCATTTTCCATCATGAGTCTTGGATCATTGTATTGCTGAGAAGAGCTAAGTCTATCACAGTTGATCATCACACAATGTTACTGTGTACAATGCTCTCCTGGTTCTGCTCACTTCACTCAGCATCAGTCTACTTAAGTCTTTCCAGGTTTTTCTGAAATCTGCCTGCTCATCATTTCTTTGTTGTTGTTGTTGTTCTTTATTCATATACTACAACTTATTCAACCATTCCCCAATTGATGTGCATTCCCTCAGTTTCCAATTCTTTGCCACCACAAAGAGAGCTGCTATAAATATTTTTGTACATGTGGGTCCTTTTCCCTTTGTTATGATCTCTTTGGAATATAGACCTAGTAGTGGTATTACTGGATCAAAGGATATGCACAGCCCCATAGCCCTTTGGGCATAGTTCCAAACTGCTCTCCAGAATGGTTGGATCAGTTCAGGATGATATTTTTTTTGCGGGGCAATGAGGGTTAAGTGACTTGCCCAGGGTCACACACCTAGTAAGTATCAAGTGTCTGAGGCCGGATTTGAACTCAGGTCCTCCTGAATCCAGGGCCAGTGCTTTATCCACTGTGCCACCTAGCGGCCCCCTAGCATAGCACTTTTTATGGCCCCAAACTAATCCTTACAATAAAAGTCCATAATTTTTATTATCCATAATCTTCTGGTGATACTATATAGTGACTATGAACCACAAGATACCACAGTCACTGGAAAATTAAATGAGAAGTCACCCAAAAGGCAATGGAGAGGTACCTACTAGGTGTGGGCAGGCTGTAATACATTACCAACAAAAATTGTGTAGGAGAAGCAGGAAGGATATCATCAGAGACATATAGGAGCAGAAAAGAAAGTACCAAATTATGTCATTAAGAGAAGATAACTAATGCACAGCCCATGGCAGTTGGGAGGGGAGAATCTGAAAGAAAGAGTTAGGGATACATGGATGTTGATGGAACAAGTTGTGAGTTACCAATACCCCCGAACATTCCCATAGGAAATGCAAAATCCCTTCAACTACAGGTTCAAAAATCAGCTTAAATTTTATAGCTACAGTGGACTAGTTCTCCTCATCCCAATTATACCAATGACAGATTAAAAGGTTGAGAGGAAGTCTTCTAGTTCAGTTAGTCAGTCAGTCAGTCAATCAACATTTATTAAGTTCCTACTATGTGCCAAGCACTGTGCTAAGTTCTGGGGATACAAAAGGAGGCAGGACAGTCCCTGACATCAAGGAGATCACAAACTAAAATTAGTTCATTGCATAGATCCTCCTTGGCAGGGGTCCTTAACCTCTTTTATGTAACAGTCTCCTTTGGAGCCTTGTGCCTTTGAACCCCTTCTGAAAATAATGTTTTTAAAAGCATGAAATATGTAAGTTTATAAAGGAAACCAGTTCTATTAAAATACAGATTTTTTTTTAAAAGGTCACAGACCCCAGATTAAGAATTCCTGATCTGTGGAGGATTTATGGAAGGACATAAGATAGAAATCACAGTATGAGAAAACTTGAGTCTCCACTAATGGAGAGAAGGTCTACATTAATGAGATCATAGATTCAGCAGGGGGAGGGAAAGAAGGAAGGAAGGAAAGGTTGGTTCCCTATACACCCACCCACCAATACTACACTCTATCTCAGTCTTTAAAAAGATTGTTTTTTCAAGAACAATTACTTTCTTTATCTCATTCTTAGTTTTCTTTCTAGGAAAGCTGTGAATGACTGAAAATTCTACCTTTTAAAGGTAGAATTATATCTAGATCCTTAGCCTGTTAGCTCAAGAAATAATGGGAAGTTCAGACCTGAAAATTTCAGGACATGACACATTAACTCCCAGATCCTACAACAGTTCAACCCACTGCATTGATAAGTTAACACATCTTAAGAGTTATTTCAGTGTTTTCTGGAGTTTCTCAGGAGGAATTATATGCCTTATTAATTCCTCAATAGGAATTACCAATTGCCTCTTTGGAGGTAACAATTCAGTAAAACTATTTAGTAATCTTCCAACATGCCACATAAATATTAGATTCTCAGATGAAAGTGAAACCTATTCTTTGCTGTGTCTGTTTGAGGCACTTCCTGTATGACTAAAAATAAAGTGCCACAGCCTTCATAAATTCATCCTGTTCCTCTAGAACCTCTGAAGAAACAGCATTGAAATTTGCTGATACTTTAAGGGCAGATTAGCAAATTTATTTCATTGAAAGCCTATGCTTTTACAAGAAGAAATGAAATATTATTACACAGTTCAAGAGTCTTCTTTCTAAGCAGGAATTCTCAGGACTGCTCTGGTAAGTTCCTCAATTAATCAACGGCTTCCTTTCCTTTATGAAATTTAACTATGGGGAGGTCTAGGCTTTTTGCTGTCAATGTTGTTGTTGTCTGATCTTTAAACAAATGAAACTAGACACACACACACACACATATATATATACATATACACACATATGTATGTGGGTGTGGGTGTATATATCTCTATCTATCTATCTATCTATCTATCTGTCTGTCTGTCTGTGTCTATCTATCTATCCACCAATACAGGGTGTCCCAAAGGTCTTAGTGCAGCAGACTTGAGACTGCACTAAGACTTTTGGAATAACCTGTATTTTTAGTAATATATAATTCATACACACATGTATGTATGTATGCATGTATCGGTGTCTCTAAATATGGAAGCAGACATATCGCTGCCAAGTGAAGCTTATCTTAGAGGTCATAGAAAATCTTTGAAGGAGGAAGATTCCCATAGGTGCCCTATGGCACCTGTAGCTACGGGGGATGTGTATGTGTTCTAGGGGAGGTAGATCACAAAGGGTCTCCTTTGCGAGCTTTAGATCAGAGATTTGAGATGTGAAACTCCATACTCCATACAGGGCTAGTCCTCTAATTCTATATGATCTGGGCGGGGAAAATAAAAGAGAAAGCTCTCCATGGTATCTGAATGATACCATGGTATCTCCATGGTATCTGTGTGGACTGGTGGATAAGAAATGGAAAACTGGTGACATCAAAATGAAACAATTTGAAGACCAAATTGGCTGAAAATTTGGGATTTTTATTGACTTTACAATCGCACAATCAATCTCCCGTCATTACCCCACCACGAGAGAGGGGCGGGCGGCGGGGCCAGGGACAAATCAACCAACCACCGACAGGGCTGTAGTACTCTGCCTACCACGCGTCAGAGTGCAGCCCCGGAAAACGAAACTAATATCCAAGAAAGATTCCCTACCCCAACCCCCACCGCACTTTAAAGAAATCCTCCAAACGTTCGTCAGCAATCTGCAAAATAGTGCAAATGAATATATTGAGAAGTAGGAGATGCCAAAGTTAGAATAAAAACAACAGAGGAGAGGTAGGGGTACTGACAAGATGTGGAAAGCCAGGGGGAAGTGGGGATGGGTGGAGCTGCCTGGTTTTCTTTTTCTTGTTTTGTTTGTTTGTTTGTTTTTTAGCCTAAGGCGGCTGTTATTTTATTGGGAAAAGTTTTTTTAGTGGATTGTGAATTTTTAGAGCAATGTTTAAAATAAAGTGTCCATTCATATATTGTAACCTAGGCATTAGCTCTCCAAAAGGATTTCTAAAAGCTATGTCATAGGAAGTTTTTAAATGTATCATATATATGTGTGTGTATGTGTATGCATACGTGTATATACACATATGATGCATCAAATATCTACACACATATATGTGAAAATAGATATAAAATTACACACTATAGTTATATAAGTATTTCTACATATATACATATATAATATATACATAGATAGATGCAAATATATGGATATGAAGATAGATACATACATACACATATACATGTACTACAAGATAATTACAATTCCTATACCAGAGGACTAGCAGGGTAGCCCTAATAAGAGATGATCCAAATCTAATCTAAGACGACATGTCCACCTCTAAGAAGCACTGTCATTTTCATAGAGGATTAAAGTAGAAACTGCTCAGAAAATTGTTAATTCAGCAAGTTCTTTGAGACAAAAGTTGTATTCAATGTCTGGGGAGGGGGGTTCCCCTCCATTTTCTTTTTCTTTCTTTTTTTTTTTTTTGCAGGGCAATGAGGGTTAAGTGACATGCCCAGGGTCACACAGCTAGTAAGTGTCAAGTGTCTGAGGCCGGATTTGAACTCAGGTACTCCTGAATCCAGGGCCGGTGTTTAATCTACTGCGCCACCTAGCTGCCCCATCCCCTCCATTTTCAAATTTTATTATAATTAAGTTTTGTTTTAGCTCCTTTTCTGAAAGTATATCCTTTTAGTATCTGTCTGACACCATACATCTATGTCAGAAAGTCAGAAAGCAAAGATTTCTGGACCTGGGACAAATGACTATCACTCCACACCTTAATTT
Organism: Dromiciops gliroides; assembly: GCF_019393635.1. Classification (NCBI taxonomy): domain Eukaryota; kingdom Metazoa; phylum Chordata; class Mammalia; order Microbiotheria; family Microbiotheriidae; genus Dromiciops; species Dromiciops gliroides. Next base: position 46,943,801 of record NC_057865.1, read on the forward strand.
CCTCATTCTTCTGTGTAAGCAAGTGGGAGCACTGGAGACTTAGTTGGGCCAAGCTGTCAGTCATCCCCTGAGGCAAAGAACAACCAAGTACTACTTTCTTTTCCCTCCCTTCAAGTGGCCAGAAATATCAAGTGTTCACTTCCATTCAGGAATATAGCTTTCTCATTTCAAGCAACTTATTCTCCTTCTTTTTGAAGGCATAGGCTGCTTTTCAAAGGTTGGTGAGTCAAATGGTCTCTATAAGTGAAAAGGAGAGTGAAAAAATGATTGTGCCAGCTCCTTCCCAAGCCTATCATTCTTAGGAACACGCAGCTAATTCTCAGGAGCACATGGATTTCCAATCTATTTCCAGCCTTGTAAGAGTCCAACACCCATTTTCCGCTTTGTCCAATTGCTCAAAAGTGACTCTGTGCCAGAGTAAGTGTGAACCAAACATTTCATCTCTCTAAAAAAAGAAAAATCTCTCTTCCTCCCACTCTTTATCTGTAAATAATAAGTAAGACATAACTCTTGGCTTTGAATATCTGTGAGTCAACAACTTTATCATATTTACTACCTTAAGAAACAAAGTAAATACTGATGTGTGATGGAGATCTGGTGTATGTGTGGAGCACTTCTGATGGACATGGAGAAGTGAGGAGCCAGCTTCTGTGAGAGTCCTGATGACATAGAATGTGTTGCATGTGTAGATGTTTTATAAATTGGGGGGGGGGAGTTGTGGGGGAAGAAAGAAACAAGCATTTATATAGTGTCTACTGTGTACTATATACTGTGCTGCCAAACACTTTATAAATATTATCTCATTTGAACCTCACAACAACTTTGCAAGGTAGGTTCTGTTATTATCCCCATTTTATAATTGAGTAAACAGAGGTTAAATGACTTGTCCAGGATCACACAGCTAGGCATCTGAGGTAGAATTTGATCTCAGGTCTTCCTGACTCCAGGTTCAGGATTCTATCCATTGGGCCATCCAGCCATCTAAGTATAACCTAATATTACAATTTTCTCTCCGTGTGTTAAGAGAAGCCTTTTCCCTCTCCTCTAACTGGCTATATAGCCAGAAGTGGAGTCTAGTCAAAAAGACCTGAGTTAGCTATGACCTAGTGTCTTGCTCCCTTCTCTTTAGGAATTTGATTCTTTTGCTGATGAAATCAGGAAAGGAAAAATGCTGTAGGGAGAAGCTTTGGGGCCTTCTCCCTGGAGAGGCTACAGAGCCTAGAGAAGTGGGCATCAGGTCCTTCACCTCTGTATTTGTGCTTCCTTCAAGGTGAAAGATCTTGTGGGTTTTAAAAGGTCAAGAGGGGCAGTCAGGTGGCGCAGTGGATAAAGCACCGGCCCTGGATTCAGGAGGACCTGAGTTCAAATCCGGCCTTAGACCTTGACACTTACCAGCTGTGTGACCCTGGGCAAGTCACTTAACCCCCATTACCCCACCCCAAAAAAGGTCAAGAGAGCAAACATCTGGACTTCTGGGAATCCCAGTGTTCCAGGATCCTAGCATCGAGTTTTTGTATCCAGCTCAATGTTGGTGACCAGAGGAACAAGGATGACCTTTGGGATTCAGGCCAATAGTAGCTGAGAGGAAAATTAAATTTGGTGGGACAAATGTTATGTGGAAACTGAGCTAAGTTTGAGCCCACTCCCCCAAGAGATCGAGGTGGGATAGGAGATATCTGGGGGAAATATGTGTTCTTTTGTTCTTGCTTCTGTAGCCTCCTTCCCTAAGATCCAAGAAGGCTATATCTGACCCCTTAGGGGTTTGAGGTTTTTAATATCTAATGAACTTGGCTTGAGCCTCCAGGATAAGTGGGGAGGACACCAATTCCATTTAACATTGACTAGTTTTTACTGGTTTAGATATTTATTCCAAAGATATAAGGAAGAACTAAGTACAAACACTTCCCTCAGATACGGGGAGGGGGGGTCGGCGGCGTTTTCCCTTATACCGCCTTGGTCTCTAGGGAGATTTGGTTGACTCACAGTCTAGTCTCTACATAGCACTGAACTTACCAAGTGTACACCCAAATATGTGTATATATTTTTTTAAAGTCCTCATCTGAGCTACTACTGGGATAGGTCCCAAAAGTCATTCCTAAAGGTCATTCATTGTTCCTCTGAGCATTAGTACTCAGATGGCTGCAAAACCTAGAACCTGAGGAGCCTGAAGTCTCATTCTTGATTTGGGGGGGTGGGGCGGGGCAATGAGGGCTAAGTGACTTGCCCAGGGTCACACAGCTAGTAAGTGTCAAATGTCTGAGGCCGGGTTTGAACTCAGGCCCTCCTGAATCCAGGGCCAGTGCTTTAGCCATTGTACAATCTAGCTGCCCCCATCATTCTTGATATTTTGAAACTCATAAAATTGGAAGATCCAATCCCCTCACCTAGAAGGGAAAAGAATAAATGCAGAGGCCAAGGACTGAGGCCCATTTCTTGGGGCCAAATGGTCTCAACAAGGTCTCTTGCCTTACAGAATTGTCTTTCCCTAGATGCTGTCAGTAGAATAGATGCTCTTTATGGGGAAAAAAGAAAATAGTGTGTGTGTGTGTATATATATATAGATATAGATAGATATAGATATACACACACACACACACATATACACATATCACACACATACGTATATATGTATATATACGTATATTTATGTATACATATGCATATTTTAAAAGCACAAACCATATGTTTTAAAGTAGTGATTCAGTTTAATTCAATTCAACAAACATTTTTTATTTTTATAAATTGTTATTGATATCTTCTTGGTTTTGTTTTTTTACACACCAGCATAGCATACCCAAAGAAAATGAAATAAAGAGACTAGGCCAAGGCTAACTTAAGCCTTTTAGAAGATGCCACCAGCTCTGGCTATGCAGACAGTTCCCCGCCTCTTCCCGCCCCGCCCCCCTCCCCCCCAAAATTTCTCCTAACCCTGGAGATAGCAGATCAGAACCAGTTAAACCGATCAATCTTCCTCTCTATACCACAGTCAGCAGTATTTGAGTAGTATGCCCTTTGATCAAGTCTGAAATCCTCCTGGAACTTAAACAACTGTGGGAAGTGGACTGTGTCCCAGCAGCCATCCCCATCCATATACCTTTACTCCCTGCCCAAGTCTTTTGGTGGAGTTCACTACATTTACAAATGAGGGGGTAAGACTAAATGATCAAGGTCCATTCCAGCTCTATCATCCAATGCTTTCAGCTCTAATTCTGAGCTTGGATATACAACATGCAGTTTCTTCATATCTTTGGCTTGCTTCTCGAAACAGGCAGAAATGTAAGAGATGCTTGGTTTGAGCCCAGTCTGTAGTCTTGTTGCCTATGAATACCTGGAGCTCTGTGTAGTACTGGGAGAGAGAAGGTCCTAGCAGGAGGGCTTATTCAATGGCTAGTGGCACCCTTGGAAGTTTGTTGCTGCTTTGATTTCCTTTCAAAGACCGATCACTAATGTGTTACTCTAAACAGGGGTTTCAGTAGGATACCCAGATAGCAAATATCTTGTCTCCAGTACCACAGAAGCCCAATACAGGTCTCCTTTTTATTCTTAGGGAGTCCCTAAGCTAAAGAGTTTTTCCTTAATCAGGGTAGAAATGTCTCTTTTGCTCCCCACCCACTGGGCTCCCAGGAATCTCATTTGCTGGGTGGATTCATGGCCTTTATCAGGGTTGGTAGCCCACCCATCTGCCTTAAAAGTCTATAGTACCAGTTCTAAAGCATTTTTAGCAACCCCTTCATTTGGGATGATAATGATTAAGTCACTGATATAATGTAGGAATATCACCAGACCAGCAAGGGGTGATGGTGGATTGCAGGAATGTTAAGGCATCCTTGATGCAGGCCCTGCCAAGTAAAAACAAATTATTCCTGGTTTTCCTCATGGAGGGGAATTGGCATTGGCTAAGTTAGTGACTACATACAAGTTTCTCTTGAGGATCACTGACCTTTAGTTTAAGGACAGCTAGGTGGCTCAGTAGATAGGGCATGGGGCCTGGAGTCAGGAAGATCTGAGTTCAAATCCAGCCCCAGATACTTACTAACTATGTGACCCTGGGCAAGTCACTTCACCCTGTTTGCCTCAGTTTTCTCATCTGTAAAATGAACTGGAGAAGGAAATGGCAAACCACTCTAGTATTTCTGCTAAGAAAACCCCAAAAGGGGTCATGAAGAGTCAGATGTTTCTGAAAAACAAATGAACAACAACCACCTTTAGTTTAAGGTGACCACATCAAGCACCACAGGGCCTATAAGGGGTGTTACTGTCTTGTTAAGTTCTCTGTAATCCACTGTCAGTCTCCATCTACCACTGGCTTTTGACGTTGGCCACAGGGGGCTATTATATCACAAGGCTATGGCTTTCAAAATTTCTGCTTCTCACAATTCTCTTAGGAGAGCTGTGTTGTTCCCTTTTCTTCTTGGTATTTGGTAATTTCAGGTTTGAACAACCCAAGAGGGGGTGGGTAACAGGACCTGTGGGAAGGTATGAACTCACCAGATGTCCACATAGCTAGCTAGCATTGGGAGCTGGGAGTTAGAGTGTGGCCACTCCAGGTGATGGTCCAGCCCTGTCACCTGGGATAATAGGTCAATGCCACCAATACATTCATCATTGAGGTTCATTACAATTGTCCCTATAATCAGGTCAAAGGGTCATCTATTATGACATAGGCTTGGGTCTGTGTTCCCCATACGGGGTGACTGAGGCCAAACCCTTAAAAGGGTACCTTCTTTCTCCATCAAGGGCCAACTTTTCTGGGGATTATTTTATTTCATCTATTTTCTTTTTGGTGGGGCAATGAGGGTCAAGTGATTTGTCCAGGGTCACACAGCTACTTAAGTGTCAAGTGTCTGAGACCAGATTTGAACTCAGGTCCTCCTGAATCCAGGGCCCGTGTTTTATCCACTGTGCACCTAGCTGCCCCCTGGGGATTATTTTAACCAGAGCCCCTGGAATTGAGGAGACCTAAGTAGTGCTGAGTCCCCTCCACTCCCAGCCAGGAAATGGTCATGAGTGCAGATGACCCAGAGAAGTCCTTAGCAGATCCCATGCCTAACCATTCTGGTCAGAGATCAAGTCATGTACAGTGTCAAGGTAGGAAAAAGGGACCCTATGGCTTCCAGGAGAGGCAGAATTTGATCCAGCTTTGTCTCTGTCCAGCAGGGATATCACTAATGCTTCTTATCCTTCCTTCTTCCCTCTTTGAGACTTTCTTCCTCAAGTCACCTTTTTTCTAGGCCTCAGCAAGGTCATTTAGCCCCTTGGAAGAATGAATATTCTGTGAGGGAGGTTCACCCATATCTCAGTCCTTTTTCCACAAGTTCGGATTTGGAGACCTATCTCCTCCCAGGGAATCTCCTGGTCCAGGAGATGGAAATATGGTTCTGTGTGATGGGACCTTGGGTGGAAAACCAAACTGTTGAGGGTCCCAGTCCCTCTCTTCCTTATGGCATGATCCCTGTAGCTCCCTTTGCCACCCCGCCCTCCCCCCCCACAAATCCCTCCCTTCCTTCCTCTCTCTCTCTCTCTCTCTCTCTCTCTCTCTCTCTCTCTCTCTCTCTCTCTTTCTCTCTCTCTCTCACACACACACACACACACACACATACACACACACACACACACACTCCTTTCCTTGGGCCCAAGATTATTAGGACTTCCTGTTCCCTTTTCTTCCGTCTCTGCTTCCTAGCCTAAAAGGAAGTTCCATAGTACCAACCTCTCCTTTCAGCAGGCCTCCATCTAGGGCACTCAAAAGGAGGTCTATAGAGGTCCCCTATTTTCATGGTCTGATGGAGATTAGGACCTTAAATATACTATTGTCAAAGGTTATATAATAGGGAAGGCATTCCTATACCCAGGATTCTCATGCAGCCAGAGGAGGATAGGATAGCAGTCTAACTGCCTCCTCTGAAACCCACCATTTCATGGACAGGATCTGAGGAAGATTCTCTCCTGTGGACTATGCAGCTCTCACACGTTCCCATAATAGGCACCTGATAAATAATTATTGGCTGACTGACCACCCCGAGCTAAGTCTGACCAATCATCCTCCACCTAATGGCAACCAATTGTATTAGAAAGAAGAGATCAGCAGGTAGTCCTCCTGAAAAGGATGAAACTCCTCTATGATTGAGAGAAATAATTCATTCCCTCCTCTGCCTACCCAGAGGAACCACTCATCTTGGGGAACCCATGGGGAATCATGGGATTACTCATCCTTTTGCATGTGTTTCTGGCTTATGTTATCTAGGTCCCTCTCATGTATACATCTTCATATCTACTGTGTCATCACCTTAGCAATCTTGTCCAAGGAGGTCGGAAGCAGCCAATGGAGCAGCTGCTGCATCTTTTGCAGTAGGCTTGATTTCTTACTTTAGCCAGTGAGCAAAATTTTGAGGGGCCCCAGAGATCCCTGTTATACCAACCCCAGGAGCTCTGCCATTTATTTCCTGTGGAAGCCTTGTCACCTTTCTTCCCACCCCACAGTAGCATATCAATCCTCCAATACCCTCCTGGTACCAAATGACCAGAGGCAAAGAGCCAGAGGGGTCATAGAAGAAATGACTTTGAAGCTGCAGAACAATAATACATTTATTAGGTTTACAGATTTGGGGATAATCCCCAGTGCCCTTGGTGTCCACAGGACAATGATAGGCTTATACCCAGAGAGAAAGGACTGAATGTTGAGTGTGTGTGTGTGTGTGTGTGTGTGTGTGTGTGTGTGTGTGTGTGTCTAGGGGACTTATATGAGGTTCCACTTACTGAGGAGAACATGTGGGTTCAGCAGCAAGCCTACTGATCAGGTAGCAAGAGAAACCGAAAGCAGGTTTGAGGAACAAGGAAAGGGAATGTGGTTTTGGAAAGGGCAAGTTTGGGAAGGGAACATTTGCCAAAGGACATTTGTCTTATGCTTTTATATTTTGTAAGTGTTGCCTCAAGGCTCTTAGGGGTCAAAAAAGGATGATCTAACAACATAGGGTCAGTCTAGCTCAGGCATAATAGCCTGGCACCCACATCTGCAAAAGTAGTCTAACTAGGGGCTTCTTCAACTTTTCCCACTTGCAAGCCATTTTCACCTGAGAAATTTTTAGGTGACCTCATGATGCCATGAGTAGCACAAAGTGTGCATGTGTGCATCGACTCTCACATTCAGTTACACAACCCCATCTGGGCTCACAAACCACAGTTTAAGAAGCTAGGGACTGAATGACCATATCTCTTCAGTCCTTCCAGCTCTAAGGCTATGACCTCATCATCCTGAAGGTCATTCCAATGGAGTAGTAATGAGAAAGTCAGATTGCAGGAAACCCAGCAAGGGTCTAAAATGAAATGAAAGACCCTTACCTGGGAAGCACACTTAAGAAGCTAGGCCTTGGGGCAGCCAGGTGGTACAGTGGATAAAGCACCAGCCCTGGATTCAGGAGGACCTGAGTTCAAATCTGGCCTCAGACACTTGACACTTTACTAGCTGTGTGACCCTGGGCAAGTCACTTAACCCTCATTGCCCCACAAAAACAAAAACAAAAAAATACAGAGGAAAGCAGGGGCAAAGAGTGTGGTAGGAGTGTAAGAGAGTGGTATGATCTTGTAAGAATAGTATCTAAATGTTAGAATGAACCAAGGTTGATGATGAAAACCAAGAACAACAAAATGCCATTTTTTTCTTGGCCATAGCTAGGAGGCTGAAGAACTAATGGGTGGAAGTAGTGAAAAGGCAGATTTAGGCTGGATATAAAGAAAAGGTTCCCAAAAGTCAGAGTCATCCAAAAGTTGAATTGGGTAATGAGTTTACTGTCACTGGGCATCTTCAAGGGAAGGCAAGTTGATGACTAGTCAGGGATATGACAAAGGGGACAGTTGTTCAGGTTTAGTAGGATGAGATGATCTCTAAGGTCTCTTCCAACTATGATTTTGTGACTTAATGAACAGAGATTGTAAGTCATTGCAATTCCAAATTAAGTACATTATACAGTATCTCAAACATGTTACATTAATTTTGTTCTTTCAGAAGAGTGGCAATATATCTTTGAAATGACTGACCCGACCCCAAAGATCAATGACTGGACCAAAGAACGTGTCAAACAATGGGCAACAGAAGAACTCAATATTGATGAAAAATATGGACAGATCCTACTTTCTCAAGAAGTGACAGGCTTAGTATTAAACATCTTAACCAAGGAGGATCTTATGGATATGGGTATACCACATGGGCCGGCTCTCTTGATAATGCGCACTTATGAAAAATTGAGGAACATTCCAACAGAAAGTCCTGTTCAGAGATTGGGAAAACAAGATATCTTGAAAACTCCTAGAAAGGAAAACAGAACAAGGGCAAAACACAAAACAGGAAATACAGAAGAGGCAATTTCAATCACCAACTCTCAAGACAGTACAAATTCCAAATGTACTCAAGAATCAAAGCTCACTACAGAAAACATATTAGATGATGCAAAAGATACAAAGGGCAAAGTAAAGCCTGAGCCAGAACCCAAAAGATGCTCATGTATGCCATATCCTTTTGACAACTTCCATGACAACCATCGTTATACACAGCATTATATTTTGCAGCCAGAAACAGGACCGCTAAATCTCATTGATCCAGTCCACGAATACAAGGCATTGACTAATACTGAGACAGCAACTGAGGAAGACATCAAAATGAAATTCAGCAATGAAGTCTTTCGATTTGCTTCAGCCTGTATGAATTCCCGTACCAATGGCACTATCCATTTTGGTGTCAAAGACAAACCCCACGGAGAAATTGTTGGGGTGAAAATTACCAGTAAAGATGCTTTTATTGACCATTTCAATCGGATGATCAAACACTATTTTGAGGATAATCAGGTCAATAAAGCACGTAAATGCATTAGGGAACCCAGGTTTGTGGAAGTCTTACTACAGGACAATACTCTATCTGATAGATTTGTTATTGAAGTCGATGTCATTCCTCAGTATTCCATATGTAAAAAAACTACTTTCTCCATCAAGATGCAAAATAATAAAGACAAAAGGTGGAAAGAAGATATTGAATGCTCGTTTTTTGTGAGGGAGGGAGCCAGCTCTAAAAACATCATGGCTAATGTGAAGCAAAATGATGCAGATTACAAAATGTTTTTACTTAATTTGGATTCACTGGCAAATTCCAGAAAATCTGCAGAAGAAGAATATGGAACCAAAAGGAAGATGAAGGAAAATGAAGGGCCAAAGCTGGTGAAACTGCTCACAGGAAACCGGGACCTGTTGGACAATTCCTACTATGACTGGTACATTCTGGTGGCTGGTAAGTGCCATCCAAATCAAACTAAGCATCTGGACTTTCTAAAGGAAATTAAGTGGTTTGCTGTATTGGAGTTTGATCCTGAATCTCGGAACAATGGGTTAGCAAAGTCTTACCTAGAGACCCGAGCAGCAAATCTTCACTTTCCATATCATTATGATGACAAAATGATCCAAAATCCCGATCAGTTGAATCTTTATCAACAGCCCAGCTGGATCTTTTGTAATGGTAGAACAGGTCTCGGAAGGAAGGAAGATGAACCTTTAGACTCATCTTTATGGCAAAGAGAAAGAGCTTCTGAAGTCAGAAAACTCATTTCATTTCTTACACATGAAAACATAATGCCAAGAGGGAAGTTTTTGGTGGTGTTTCTGTTACTCTCCCCAGTGGAAGATCCAAGAGATCCCCTCATTGAAACATTCTGTGCTTTCTACCAAGACCTGAAGGGAATGGAAAACATATTGTGCATCTGCATTACTTCACAGATATGCCAACGATGGAAAGATCTTTTAAAAGCCAGACTGACAATGGCAGATGAACTCTCAGACCAATGTATTTCTACCTTAAGTCTTGAAAAGATAAATGGTACAATTCTTAAATTAAAATCAAGGATTCATTCTTCACAAAGGTTTTTACCTTCAACTGGTTCATCTACTGTTCTTCTGAAAAGGGAAGAAGATTTCATGAGTGCTCTAGAAATCCTCTGTGAAAATGAATGTAAAGACACAGAATTAGAAAAGGATAACAATAAGTTCCTTGAATTCATGAAATCTCGAGAGGAACATTTTTATCGTGGTGGCAAAGTTTCCTGGTGGAACTTCTACTTTTCGTCTGAAAACTATTCTTTACCTTTTATCAAAAGGGACAGTTATCAAAAACTTGAAGAGATGATTCTGCACTGGGCAGATTCTCCTAAACAAATTTGTGCCAAGATTATTAATCTTTATCACCATCCAGGCTGTGGGGGAACTACATTGGCTATGCATGTTCTCTGGGAACTAAAGAATAGATTGAGATGTGCTGTGTTGAAAAACAAAACAACCACATTTGAAGAAATTGGAGAACAGGTGACCAATTTAATCACATATGGTTCAAATGGCCAACAAGATTATTTACCTGTACTACTCCTTGTGGATGATTTTGAGGAACAAGAAAATGTCTGTCTGCTACAGCACTGTATACTCACAGCTGTATCAGAAAAGGGTATTCAATATGAAAAACCCCTAGTGATCATTTTAAACTGCATGAGATCCCAGAATCCTAAAAAAAGTGCAAAAAATTCAGACAGCATTGCTCTGATAAATCAACTTTCTCCAAAAGAACAAAGAGCTTTTGAGGCCAAACTGAAAGAAATTGAAGAGCAATACAAGAACTTTGAAGACTTTTATTCTTTCATGATCGTGAAAAAAAATTTTGATGAAAAATACATAGAAAATGTCGTCAGGAACATCCTGAAAGGGCTTGAAAAACTGAGCAAGGCAGCACATCTCATTTCCTTTCTGGCTCTGCTAAATTCTTATGTTGCTAATTCCATAATCTCAGTATCCCAGTGTGAGGCATTCTTGGGAATTGCAAACAAGAGGGCTTTCTGGGGCACTGAATGCCTTGAGGACAAGATGGGAACCTGTTCTAGCATTTTGATTCAAATGGAAGTGGAGGAAAGAGGGAAGTACAAAGGTGTAAGGATCACCCATCCTCGGATTGCCGATCACTGTCTTGTAGAATTGAAAACTACTTATGGTTTGACTAAAAGTCAAATCACACTAGAACTGTTACAAGAGAGCTTGTTTTATGATATTGGAATAGGAAGAGATAAACTTTCTCAAGATGTGGAAACCTTGTTGCTTACTAGACAGCGCAGGGAGCATGGGGATGAGACAGATACTTTGTTTTCCCCCTTGATTGAAGCAGTGCAGCAGGAAGAAGGTAATGTTGAAGTTGTTAAGGTCTTGACAGAAGGAACTATTCGCTTCCCCCAGAATGCATTCATTTGTCAAGCCTTAGCCAGACATTTCTACCTTAAGGAGAAGAACTTCCCCAAAGCTCTCAAGTGGGCAGAGAAAGCAAAAACATGTGCACCCTGCAATTCCTACATCTCAGATACAATTGGTCAGGTCTACAAAAGTAAGATAAAATGGTGGTTGGAAGAAAATGCAAGAAGTAAGACTATTACTGTTCATGATCTAAGGAGTCTTCTGGAAACTGCTGAAAGAGCCTCCAAAGCCTTCAAATTGTCTCAGGAGCAAAGTAAAGTGTTGGAAAATGTCAGAGAGGATTTGGAGTGTCAAAGGACAAAAAGGAGGTATGATTCATACAATACAGCAGGCTACAGAGGAGAGATTGAAGTATGTCTTTACACAATCCAGATTCTGCAGCTCACTTCTTTCTTTGGAAAAGAAGGTAAAGTGCGTAACAAACACATGATACAATTTTTATCTGGAAGTGGTGGTATTCCCGGGGATCCAAATGATGAATATCACTCAGTGCTTGAAGAGTTTATTCCTTATCTAAGTAACTTGCAGTCAGCTTTGAAAGAAGCCTTTGATTTTTTTGATGACTATTTTGTCCTTCTCAAATCCAAGAACAGCATTAAGGAAAATGAAGAGATGAAACTTAGGAGAAAGGTGGCTGGATTTTTCAATAAGTATGCAGAAGTATTTGGTCCCTTAGATCTGCAGCAATCTCAAGACAAAAGAGCTAAATCAAAACTTGTTTCCACAGTTCAAGTAGAAAACTGCAGGAAAAACCTGGAGATTTTAAAAGCTGACAAGTTTTCTGGGTTATTGGAATATCTTCTCATTAATCAAGAAATTGCTGCCAATAAAATGAAAGATATCCTAAATCTGTATACTTATCTACTGGAACAATTGACCAACAAAATCTATTTGAGAGATAAACAGAATTTCATTCTGGCCAACATCATTCTCAGTTGTATAAAACCAGCTTCCAAACAGGTGCAACCCTTTCCCAAGCTAAAAGAACAGCTTCGAGAAGTCCTGCAGCAAGTAGGTTTTGATCACAGATATTCAGAACCTTACTTTCTTGCCTCCCTGGTGTTCTGGCCAGAAAACCAACAACTGGATTCAGATTCTAGACAAATGGAAAAGTATGTTTTATCTCTAAACAGGTCCTTCAGGTCACAGTACAAGTATATGTGTCACTTCAAGCAACCAATTGCACATTTTTACCTTGGAAAAAGCAGGGGTCTCAACAGGCTTGTGCACAAAATCAAAATCGAGCAGTGTTTTGGAAAGGTGGCAGATATGAATACCCTATGGCAGAGTGGAGATGTTTGGAAGGAAGAAAAAGTCCAGAACCTTTTGCTACGATTGAGAGGCCGGGCTGAAGGTGAACTCATCTATGTAGACTATGGAAAAGATGAAAAAATCAAGATCCCAGTGAGGCCTGTTTTCTTAGGTCGGCTACGCAGTGGCAGAAGTGTAGAAAAAGTATCCTTCTACCTGGGATTTTCCATTGGAGGGCCACTTGCCTATGACATAGAGATCATTTAGGAACCTAAACTTTTTTCTTCTTGTTTGCTGAGGCTTCTTATCTCAGTATTATTAGCTTTCAGTCTGAGATCAGAATTTTGTGGGGTTTGTTCTCCTCATACTTTACCTCCTTCTGTTGTCTTAACTCCCAGAATTATACAAGACGCTGTCCAAAAATGATATTACTCCTTTGCTACCATTAAGACCTTCTGAATTGTTCCCAAATGTCTCTAGTATGGAAAATCTGGAAGATCATTAAAGAAAAGGGAATTTTTGTTCCTTTTAATATCTTCTATCCTCCCACTCCCCTCAACCCCACACACCAATGTAGTGATGTATAAAGGATCCTTTCTATTTCCTATGGGTATACTACAAAGTGTTATGAAATAAATCAAGAAATTAACAATAAAAAAAATTCTAGCACCTGACAAATTCTAGACACCTGGTCTTCCAATTGGCTAGGTCTGTGATCTGTGATAAGTCACTGAACTAGCTTGTGTTTTCCAATCCTAGATATAAAATGGGGGTAATCATTACCCTACTTACCTCACAGGGTCATTGCAGGAAGAAATGTGTTTCACCTGTCTGCAAGGAGTACTTTCCACAGAGAGAGGTGAAAGCACAAGGCTTGGAAGATCCACAGGGGTAGCCTCCCTTTGTATCTCCTGAGTGAAACATCATTATGACAAGAATACCAAGTATGTATGATTGGATGAAATAGCAAGATGAGCTGACCAATCACACACACCCTGCCTCCAAGTAAAGTTAGCACTGTCAAAGAACATAAGATTAAAAGTGAATTGGAGGGGCAGCTAGGTGGCACAGTGGATGGAGCACGGGCCCCAGAGTCAGGAGGACCTGAGTTCAGTTCCAGCCTCAGACACTTAACACTTACTCTCTGTGTGACCCTGGGCAAGTCACTTAACCCCAATTGCCTTGCCCGCCCCCCCCCAAAAAAAAGTTCATTGGAGTCTTTGACTTCTCAGTAGAACTATGGGATGAGGACATGTTCAGGGATGGGAGGATTAAGACCAGAAATGATTCCTCACAATATCTGAGGACCACAAATATTTCTAATAGTGTCAAAATATTTAAAATCACTAGTCACTGAGATTCTTACTCCCAAGACCAGAAGGGTGGTGGAAGGATATTCCAGATGGAAGAATTTTCCAGCTCTCTCAAATTCAAGCCTAGGCACAGGAATTTCAAAAAGCTTAAGTGGGCATCTAGCTATGAAGTCTAAACCCTTTTCATTCCAGATCCCAGGGCAAACTAGGGAACTGGGGGGCATGAAAGCAAAATATATTGCTCTAAGGTTCTTTTCCTTACAAGCCAATAGTAAATAAATAGGCCCACCCAAACTTAAACTACATAACAAGTCAAAGTTCCAAGGAAAGGGAGGACAGTTTAATTTGAAAGGCAAAAACTTTAGTTTAGTAATGAATGATCACCATCTGCTGGTGATTATATACAATGCAATTTTCATTTCCCTACCCTTTTGTAGTTGTTTTTGTTGATGCTTCAGTTCAAGTTATAAATCATTGATCTCTTGCAACACACACACACACACCAAACAAACAAAAATAAGCCCCCCTTAATGGCACTTAAAGTTTCCAGTTGTGATATTGTTCATCTTGTTGACACTTGACTGACTCCAGCTCCCTAACTTTGGACCATTCCCTAGAGTCTACAACACTCTCCATAGTTATTTCTGCCTCCTGTCTTCCTTCAGGACTCAGTTCAAATCCCACCTTCTTCAAGAGGCCTTTTTCATGATTACCCTATCCTTTGCCTTTGAGATCATCTCCCTTTTACTTGCATGTACACAGTTCTTTGTATATTTGCAAGGTATCCCCTCCATTACGAATGTGAGCTCTGTGAAGTCAGGAACCATATTTTCACCTTTTTTTTTTTAATCCTGAGAGCTTATCACATTTCCTGGTGAATAGTTAGTGCTTAATAAATTCTTAGTGACTGACTAATAGTACCTGACCTCAAGGAGTTTACATTCTATTATACAGAATATTATATATGACACTGTCATATATGAGTAAAAAAAAATACGTAACTACAAGGTAAGTTAGAGAAGGTTTTGATGCTCATATTTGAGAGATCGGGAAAGGCCTTCTGGCCTTGAGCTAAATAATTTTAAAAAAATTTTTGTGGGGCAGCTAGGTGGCGCAGTGAATAGAGCACCGGCCCTGGAGTCAGGAGTACCTGAGTTCAAATCCAGCCTCAGACACTTAACACTTACTAGCTGTGTGACCCTGGGCAAGTCACTTAACCCCTATTGCCTCACTAAAAAAAAAAAAATTTGTGTTTATAATTTGGAGGAGCTATTCACCTTCTTCAAGTGGTATTTAATAACCACCAAAAAAACCCCTCTATTATTAATGAGACTTTATGAATTGTATATAGATATTGGAACCAGAATTCTAAGGTCCACAATTTATGTGACATCAAGTAAGTCCCAATCTCTCTGGCCCCAAATTTTTCCATCTGTAAAATAAGAGGGGTGGACTGAGGTCTCTTTTAGGTCTAAATCTGATCCTATCATCACAAAAGACTCTAATAGTTAAGACTCTAGACAGTCATTGCAGAGGTTGGAAGCTTTGTCCCAATCTCTATTTTCATTTTTCCCAGTATTTTTTGAGCTATGGTTGGTTGGGGCATTTTTCATTTCCATGGAGAGTAAATACCTCACCATGCTTTGATACAACCCAAGAAAAGGAGAAAAAGACACCCAACTCTTCCTAGACTCCTGGCTCTGCCACTACCTTGCTAAGTAATTTCTGACAAGTTATTTAGTCTTTTCATGCTTCTGCTGTCTCATTTGTAAAATGGATGTAATCACTGTATCACAGGATCCCTGAATTCATAGCCAATAAGGGACCTTAAAAGACATCTAGTTCAGCCTTCTTGTGACATTGATTAGGAAACTGAGGTCCAGAGAGTTCAAGTACCTTATTGTAGGTATCTGAGGTCCAAAGATTAGCAGAATGTGTGGCACATAGTAGGTGCTTGATAAATGCTTCTTGACTGGTTCTGTCTCCATTTCCCACCAGCTACACTGCTTTTAGACGTCTTAGCAATTCTGCATCATGCCTCTGAACTGGGAACTGTTCTCTGCTCCTCTCCTACCAACTACACCCCAACTTTTTAGCTTATTTTTGTGTGCTCTCTTCTCCCCTTAGATTGTAAGCTCTTTGAGAGCAAAGATTGTCTTTTTTTTTTAACTTTGTTTATATCTGAGGAACTTAGCACAGTCTCTGGCATATAGTAGGCACTTAATACATGTTTATTTACTGTCTGATTATCAGAGACTCTTACATGCCAAAGGGGATCAGGTACACTTTAGAGATATTGCTCACTTCTCTGGTGCATTGTTCCCACCCGGAGTCTTGGAATTTAACCAACTGGTACCATCCATTGTGCTTTTAGTAACTACCCTTGTATAGATATGATTCACAACCCTCAAAGAACGAACCAGTTTATTATTTACAGCTCAACAAGTAGGGCTTAGAAAGAGGATTCCCCACTTTATGAGCACCCCCCCCCCCAATAAAAAGATCTGTATGACTCCTATTCCCTTCCATCTTGACCAGGAAATAGAAGTAGCAATTGTATCTCTGGTATAGAGTTTCATCAGTTTTTAATGTGTCATGGATCCCTTGAGAAACATAGTAAAGTCTATGGACCCCTACTCAGGGGATTGTTTGTACATGCATAATATACACAGGCTTACAAAGGAAACCAATTGTATTGAGATGCAGTTAACAAAATATTCTTTAAAAAATCAAGTTCACAGGTGCCAAGTTAACAACCCTTGCTCTAGTGGGTTTGCTTCATATTTTCTTCTTTTGAGACTATAATGGCAGCACTCGAACCCATTCCCCTCCATGAATCATTTGGTTGTCCTCATGGCATCACTCCTCACTCAGCCTAAAGGTCTCTGCTTCACAGCAGGTGGCCAGATCACTGTCATTGTCATTGCTTTCCAACATCATTCCCTGTTAGGATTCCTCCATGATCCTGGACAGTTTTGTTCTGCTTATAATTCTTCAACAGATGGTGTCAATTCTCCTGGAGCTTTCTGTGGGTGGGTTCCCAGGCAAAGTCCAATCTTATAGCTAAGGGGGATATTCCAGAGCTTCATGTCTTCACCAGGGTCACTTGATTTCCCTGAATTGATATCGAATACAGTGCTGTCATGGGGTGCAAAGCACCCCAGAAGTTCTCTGGGGCACATCAAGGAACCTTCTCCTTGAGAAACTAAACCAGAGGACAGATAACACCTAGAGAGATAAGCTGAACCAAATCGGACTGAGCTAGCTTGGGATTCCTACCCTTCATTCTGGTCTCCCTTACCCTGGGGAGATAAGTTTGGGTGTGGCTGCAGCCTTTGCGTTCTGAAGAGGGATCTGTAGCCACCCCTCACCCAATTCCTTTAGTCACTACCAGTGGGGGATGGTCCTCCACTCCTCACCCAATTCCCCCAGCTACTACCAGTGGGGGATGGTCCACCTTCACTAAAGGAACTTTCCACAGGCAGATGGTCCACCCCCATCAGGCCTCTATAAAAGTACCTTCCAGTCTCCTGTTTGAGGAGATTTGGTACCTCTGAGCCATGTGCTTTATGCCTGTCTCCCCATGAGAAGTCCAAGGATTTCTTTCATGGTTTCCCTCCCTCCACCCTTCCCTTCCCTTCCCTCCTAAATAAACTACCACCTTATTCTAACTACTTTTTGTGTGCAAGAGGGTGTAATTCTTTAAAGAGGAATTCCTAAGAACCCCAACCCCTGATCTAACCCATACCCCATTTCCCACCATATCAGTGACACACAGGGGACCTTGCTCTGGCTTCCTTTAAGTTCCAACTAAAATCCCATCTTTTGCTGGAAGCTTTTCCCAACCCCTATTAATTCTAGTGCCTTCCCTCTACTAATCTTCTTTCTTTCTTTCTTTCTTTCTTTCTTTCTTTCTTTCTTTCTTTCTTTCTTTCTTTCTTTCTTTCTTTCTTTCTTTCTTCACTCACTTCTTTATTCATTCATTCATTCATTTATCTATTCATTCAGCTAGCTAGCTAGCTAGCTGGCTAGCTATCTAACTATCTATCTGCCTATCTATTTAGTTTTCTTTGTATATACTTGTTTCCCACAATAGAGTGTAAGCTCCCTGAGGGCAAGTAGTGTCTCTTGCCTCTTGTTGTATCCCTAGAATTTAGCACAATGTCTGGAAGTCACTTAATAAATGTTGATTGGTTGATTGAATTTCTCCCTTCTCCCATACTTCTGCCACACATGCCCAATATTCAAGAATATATCCTGCCCCTTACCACTCCAAACAGGTCTAAATCCTTAATATAAGAAGGGGTCAATTGATTCCAGAGACTGATAGCTATCCCAGCACCTGGGAAGCATGAATCTCACTTGTGCCAGGACTTTTCACAGGTCTAAAGGCAATATTTTCCAACCTCACCTCCATTCTATTATACTTTGGGGTTCAATGAGTCTCCCTGGATATAAATTGATGGGGTCATTTGAAATATTGGGCTATACAGAGAGATGGAGAGAATCACAAGTAAGAGAGATGCGGAGAAAAGACTACTTAGGTAGGGATCCATGGATTAGATTCCTGAGAATCCTTGAATTCCTTCAAGAGAACCAGAGCCCCAGAGCTGGCTGTGGGCAGTCATCAGTAGAGCATTAAGTTCTTAGATAATCAGCAATACAGTAGCTATGGCACAATGACAGAGTTTGTAGATAAAAGGAGGCATTCGTAGACCCAGAGGGGGAGCTAATGGACCAAGCAAGAGCTAGTACTGAGAAGTAGCAAGGGCCAGTGAGGGTCACGAGTTGGATGGAGAGGTGAAACTCCAAGCAGTGTGATGAGTGTGGAGGATGCTAGAGCTCCCTGGTTGGGGGTGGTTTCACCAAAGAGAGGACAGTTGTCTTGCCTATTTAAAACTCAGGTATGATTCTTTCTTTCTTCTTCTTTTCTTCTTCTTCTTCTTTTCTTTCTTTCTTTCTTCCTTCCTTCCTTCCTTCCTTTCTTTCTTTCTTTCTTTCTTTCTTTCTTTCTTTCTTTCTTTCTTTCTTTCTTTCTTTCTTTCTTTCTTTCTTTCTTTCTTTCTTTCTTTTTTTCTTTCTTTCTTTCTTTCTCCTCTTCCTCTTTCTTCTTCTTCCTTTTTGGTTAGTCAACAAGTTATTACATGTTTACTGACTGACTCACTGTCAGAGACTTATACATGTCAAAGGGGACCAGGTATACTTTGGAGATATTTCTCACTTCTCTGGTTCATTGTTCCCACCCAGAGTCTTGGAATTTAACCATCTGATGTCATCCAGGGTGCTGTTAGTAACTACCTTTGTATAGATATGGTTCACAACTCTCAAATAATGAACCAATTTATTATTTACAAGTCATCAAGTAGGGCTCAAAGAGATCATTCTCCCCTCTTTATGAGCACCCCCCCCCAAAGGTCTACATAACCCCTGTCACTTCCCACAAGTGCTTACTATGTACTAAACATTGTGCTTAGTGCTGAAAGTACAAAGACAAAACATCCCATACCCTCAAGGAGTTTATAGCCTAATGGAGGAGATCATACATCAATAATTTTGTTCATACAAGATGTATACAGTGGGGTAATCTCAGAAGGAAGGCATTGGCAGGGGAAGGGAGGAAGGGAAACAAAGGTTTCTTTCAAATAATAAGATTTTATAGGGATGGGGAAGGTAAGGGAGAGAGGGAGAAAAGTTGGAACTCAATTTTTTTTTTAAATGAATGTTGGGGGCAGCTAGGTGGTGCAGTGGATAAAGCACTGGCCCTGGATTCAGGAGGACCTGAGTTCAAATTCAGCCTCAGATACTTGACACTTACTAGCTGTGTGACCCTGGGCAAGTCACTTAACCCTCATTGCCCAGCAAAAAAAAAAATGAATGTTAATGATTGTAATGTCTAACCTATATCAGATTGCTTGCTGGCAAGGGAGGGGAGGGAGGTTGGGAGAAAAATTTGGAACTGAAAAAATATCTTTACATGTCATTGGAAAAAAATTTTTAATGAAATGAAAATTTAAAAATAAATTTAAAATTATATGTTAAAATTATCTTTACATGTACTTGGGGAAAATACTTTTAAAAAAAAAAGGATAAGATTTTAGTTGAATCTTCAAGGAAGCTGGGGGAGCCAGGAGGCAGAGCATTCTAAGTATGGAGATGAAGTGTTGTGTTGAAGAAGGAGGGAGGGAGGAGTGAAGGAAGAAGGGAGGAGAGGGAGAGGGTAGAAAAGAGGAGGGAAGAGAATGGTGTAGTAGAAGAGATGAGGAAAAGGAAAGGAGGGAGAGAGGGGAGAGAAGAGACAGAAACAAAGAGAGACAGAGAAGAAGAGAGACAGAGACAGAGACAAAGTGGGGAGAGAAAGACAGCAAGGGGGAGGAAAAGAGGTTCATGAGAGAGGGAGAGGAAAAATAAAGGCAAGACTTTAGACCTGACAAATAATGCCATAGGACAATTCCTGGAGCAGCAAAATCCACAGAAGAATGTGCTGAAATCATCTTCTAATCACGAATGGCTTGGAAGGTCAGAAGGAGGGAGCTGCTGTGCTGATACAGGAGTGGAGCCCAACCCCACAGTCACCCTGACATAGATCCAGTCCCAGGAAGGCCTCGCCAGAGAAAGAGACCCTCCCCAGAGCCTCTGAATCAACTGAAGCATCAGTGTCAGCTGGAACTAAGCTCACAGTCTGGTGAGAGGGCTGAGCCCTTGACACGAGGGAGATTACAGGGGTCTATGCTGGTGCTGAGGCAGAACTTGGGTTTTTTGCCCCTGCTGGGAACCAAGAGGTTGGCTTGAGTAGCAGTGGCCCAGGTGGGAGAGGGGCACAGGCTTGTTGGAGCTGACAACCACAACACACAAAGTTGGTTGATTGGCAAGTTGGTCTGGGGTCATCTACAGACCAGGGAACAGGCCAGGCTAGTGAAGAACCTGCTCCTCCTCCTTAAATCATAACACCTGGGACTTCTGAAGCTTGGGATACTACAGCCTAGAAACAGTGCCCAACTTTAAGGAGCTAAAATTCAAGTAAGAGAAAGGCAAGATGAGCAGACAGAGAAAGGTGAGGACCATAGAAAGTTTCTTTAGTGACAAGTGTATCCTCAGAGGAAGATGTCAATGCCAGGGCCCCTATATCTAAAGCTTCCAAAAAATATATGAATTGGTCTCAGGCCATATTGGTCTCAGGCACTCAAAATATGAATTGGTCTCAGGCACTCAAAAAGGACTTTGAAGATAAAGTTAGAGAGGTAGAGAAAAAAATGGAAAGAGAAATGAGGATGATGCAGGAAAGACATGAGAAAAATGTCAACATCTTGAAAAGCCAAATTGGCCAAATGGAAAAGGAGGTACAAAAGCTCTCTGATGAAAATAATTGCCTAAGAATTAGGATTGAACAAATGGAAGCTAGTGACTTTATGAGAAACTAAGACACAATAAAGCAAATCCAAATGAATAAAAAAATAGAGGGCAATGTGAAATATCTTCTTGGAAAAACTGCTGACCTGGAAAATAGGTCCAGGAGAGATAATCTGAAAATTATTGGTTTACCTGAAAACTATGATCAAGGAAAGAGCTTAGACATCATCTTCCAAGAAATTGACAGGGGAAATTGCCCTGATATTCTAGAAGCAGAAGGTAAAATAGAAATTGAAAGAATCCACTGATCACCTCCTGAAAGAGATCCCACAAAGAAAACTCCTAGGAATACCATAGCCAAATTCCAGAGCTCTCAGGTCAAGGAGAAAATATTGCAAACTACCAAAAAGAAAGAATTCAAATACTGTGGAGCCTCAGTCAGGATAGCACAAGATCTAGCAGCTTCTACATTAAAGGACCGGAGGGCATGGAATATGATATTCCAGAGGGAAAAGGAATTGGGATTACAACCAAGAATCACATATCCAGGAAAACTGAGTATAATCTTTCAAAGGAAAAAATGAGACTTCAATGAAAAAGAGGTACTTTCAGGTATTTGTGATGAAAAGACCTGAACTGAATAGAAAATTTGACTTTCAAATACAAGACCTTAGAGAACCATATAAAATTGGAGTTAGGGGACATACCTGGGGTCGTGCAGTGGGTGACTGTCCTGTGTGGGGCCAAGTTTTGGCTGGGATCCCCTGGATTCAGGATAGATGCTTTGTCCATTTGTGTCACCTAGCTGCCCCATGATGACATCTTTAGGGTTAAATTGAGGGGTGATGGGAATGCACTGGGGGAGGGGGAAGGGCAGAGGTAGCATGGGGTAAAATCCCATATGAAAGAAACAGGAAAGGGCTTATAGAGTGGAGGAAGAGATGGAGGAGGAGCACAGCAGTAAATTAATTTTACACTCATCAGAATAGTCTCAAAGACCTAAATCTCATCAGAGTTGCCTCAAGGAGGGATTAATGCACACACCCAATTGGGTGGAGTAATCTAATCTGGGCAGTAAATGAGCCTAACACATCAGAATTGGCTCAAAGAACTCAGTCTCATCAGAATTGGCTCAAGGAGGGAATAACATACACACTCAATTGGGTGGAGTAATCTCTCTAACCCTGCAGGAAAACAGGAGGGGAAGGGGATAAAGAGAGAGGAGCAAAAGAAGGGAGGGCAGATTGGGGGAGGGGACAGACAGAAGCAAATCCCTTTTGAAGAGGGATAGGGTGAAAGAAGATAGATAATAGAGTAAATATCATGGGGAAGGGAAATGGATGGAGGGAAACAGTTAACAATAGTAATCATGAAAGAGAGAAAAGGGGGGAAATTGTACAAAAAATATTTTAGCAACTCTTTGTGGTGGCTAAGAACTGGGAATCAAGAGAATGTCCATCAATTGAGGAATGACTGAAGAAGATGTAGTATTTGATTGTAGTGGAATGGTATTGTACTATAGGAAATGACAAACAGGATGATTCCAGAAAAACCTGGAAAGAAGCATATGAACTGATGTATAGTGAAGTGAACAGACATTGTGCATAGTGACAGCAACATTGTTCCAGGAGCAATTGTGAATGGTTTAACCACTCTCAGCAATACAATGATCCAAGACAACCCCAAGGGACTAATGGTGAAGCATACTATCCACCCCCATAGAAAGAAATGATAAAAATAGCACTTGTGGATTGTACATATATAACCTATATCAAATTGGTTGATGTCTTGTGGAGGGGGGAGGAAAGGGAGGGAGAGAGAACAATGTGGAACTCTAAATCTTATGAAAATAAATGTTGAAAACTACCCTTGCATGTAACTGGAAAAAATAAAATAAATGTTTCTTGCACTGAAAAAAAATTTTTTTTAAAGACTTTAGACCTGGTAGCTAGCTGTATCTTTACAATTAAACAAGAAGGCAAGAACATTTCAAAAGGGGATGGACTTGAATTCTGTGCACTTAGGCTCTGGGAAATGAAACTGAAACATTTCTGCCAAAATCCAGGAAGTGTTCAATCTCTTTAAAGGCATACTTCTTTATTGTAAAGTCCAGTCCTTTGCTGCGGTTAAGCAGAGGGCAACTAAAACTTTATTTTATTACAACTGGAAAACATGACATCTTTTTCTTTAAGAATCTGGAAGAAAAGTCACCACAGTTATTCTGAGCTCTCTGTAATTGAACAAAATGGCTTTTTTTTGTTTTGTTTTGTTTTGTTTTTTGGGGGTGGTTTTTTTGGTTCGTTTGTTTGTTGGGTTTTTTTGAGTGTGTGAGACCGAAGTTGCCAGGAAGTCGGGGTAAGTCCATTTTTTCTTCTGCCTGTTGTTATTGGGGAAAAGTCTTACTGATTGTCCTGGAAAATCAAATCTATGTTTGTGTGTCTTTATGAAATTAGCAACCCCGTCCCCATAACCTGTAAGAACTCATCTTGTGAACCTGAATCAGTTTATGATCCTATTTTTAACTCTGAATGGAGTTCTGTATTGTTAGTTGAGAAAGGTGTTTTTGACAAGTGACATTCTGTAAAGAGCCTAAGAAACAAGGAGTTAACGTGGAGTCCGGGTGCGTGCGCAGCCCCAGCTGAACGCCCTGGTGGTCTCGGAGATCAGCCTGGGAGCAGGATCTTCCGGGTCCCCACTCCTCCAGAGATGGAAATCAGAGGGATCGCGCCTTTCTCTCTTGGACGGAGAGAGCAGCGCCCCGCGGGAGGCTAGTGGAGCGGGTGGAAGCCGCCGGCGGGCACAGAGAAAGACCGGCCTTCTCGGGAGCCTCGCCACGGAGTGCTGGGGCTGGTCAAGCTAGCAGGGCTGCCCGCGGCCACACAGCTGCAGGGCTGGGGCCGGGGCCAGGGCCAGGCAGGAGAGGTGGGGGCGAGTGGGCAGGAGCAGCCGGGCTGGCAGAGCTGGGTGGGGAGAGCATCAAGAGATTCCCATGGGACCTGGAGCCCCCCCCCCCACTGCACCCCCTTCTTGTGGGATACAAGAGCATCGGGGCGGGGAGGGTAGCTATGTCAGGCTTGGGTGTCTCCCCGGGATGCGCTAGACCCCTAGCGTTCCCAGGCATTAGGAATTTGAGACCATTTCTCTCCCGTTTCTGTCTCCTTGAGTCAAAGTCAGGGGGTCGATGGAAAAGGCAGACCGAAAGGAAAGGGGATGCACCGAACGTGAGGCCAGGGTTCGCGGAAGTGACAAACAGAACGGGGGGGGGGGGCGGGCTGCCAGTTTGGAAGGAAGGTACAGCACAGAAGGCCAGCACTGACAAGACCTCTTTAAAGGTGCTCTCCTTCCAGCCCTGCCCGAAGGAGGTCTGCCCTTCAGAGATACACAGTATGTCCTTTATCTAATGCGAGATCTGATGTCGCTCTGGGAAATGCATTTTGATCTTGAGCCTGGTCTTGCCCAGAATTTCCCATTTTAGATCCAAGGCGATCTGAAGCACTTATGATTTAGAAAAACAAAATGTTAGCCACCTCCAGAAAAAGAGTTGATGGTGTCTGAATGCAGATTGAAGCATATACTTCTCTGACCTTTTTATTCTTGCTCTTTTGGGTCTATATTTTCTTTTGCAACATTCACAATAAGGAGATGTTATGCATGACTGCCCATGTATAATCTATATCAAATTCCTCTTCAAGGAGGGGAGAGAAAAGGAAGGGAGAGAATTTGAAACTCTAAACTTAAAAAAAAAAGTTAAAATATTTTATTTACTTCTGAGAAATATAAAATAAAAATTAAATGTACAAGAAAAAAAAATTCCTATGTTAGGGAATTGGAATAGGATTCTGGGGACCTAGGTTGTAGCCCTGGCTAGAACTTTCTAGTAACTTTTTCTGTGACCAACTTTGGAGTCTGTTTTCTCACCTATAAAATGGACACAAAAGCAACTCATTTATCATATTGGGGGGGGGGTGTGAAGATCAAATGAGAGAATGTAAAGAATGCTTTAAAACCATAAAGCACTATGCAAATGCTTAGTTGCCAAGCAGAAATTCCCCTCAAAACCTTTTCTAGCCTGGTCAAGCAGTGATGCTTCAAATAGTGGCTGAGTCTGGCCTGAAGAAGCTGAGGATCTGTCACTTTTTTTTTTTTGTGAGTCACTTCTGAGCCTGATTTTCCAGGTGCTCTGAGCTGTGGGACTAAGGGCCTGGGTTCTAATTTTCACAGCTTGTCCAACCTCTGGCCCTTTTGATTTCTTCAGTTCTTTGTGATAATAGAAAATCACTCATCCCAGGATGTTCATAGCTCCCTTTATTCTTTTTTATCATAAAATTAATTTATTATTTTCCAGTTTCATGTAAAGATAGTTTTCAACATTTGTTTTCATAAAATTTTTAATTCCAAATTTTCCCCCCTTCCTCTGTTCCCTCCCCCCCCTCTCCAAGAGAGAAAGCAATCTAATATACATTATAGATGTACAATCACTTTAAGCATATTTCTGCATGAGTCATGTTGTGAAAGAAGAATCAGAACACAAGGGGAAAACCTCAGAAAAGAAAACAAAAACAAAAACAAAAAAGTAGAAACATCATGGTTTCAATCTCCATTCAGAATCTATTGTTCTTTTTTCTGGATGTGAACATTTGCCATCATGAATTCTTTGGAATCCGCTTGGATCATGGAACTACTGAGAAGAGCCAAGTCTATCACAGTTGATCATCGCACAATGTTGCTGTTACTGTGTACAATGTTCTCCTGGTTCTGCATACTTCACTCAGCATCAGTCCACTCAAATCTTTCCAAGTTTTTCTGAAATCTACTTGCTCATCATTTCTTACAGCACAATAGTATTCTGTTACATTTATATACCACAACTTGTTCAGCCATTCCCCAATTGATGGGCATTCCCTCAAGTTTCAATTCTTTGCCACTACAAAGAGAGCTGCTATAAATATTTTTGTACATATGGATCCTTTTTCCTTTTCTATGATCTCTTTAGCTCCCTTTATTCTTGTAACTATGGGGAAGGAGTAAGGTAGTTTTGTTGTTGTTGAGTCATTTACACCTCCTTATGACCCTATTTGGGATTTTCTTGACAAAGATACTGGAATGGTTGGTCATTTCCTTTTCTAATTCATTTTACAGTTGAAGAAATTGAGGCAGACAGATTATATGATTTGTCCAGGGTAGCACAGCTCGTAAGTGTCTGAGGCTGAGGTAGGATTTGAACTCAGGTACTCCTGACTCCAGACATGGTACAGGGCCTATAGAGGGATAGTCAAAGTGGAGAAGACCACAGGGATAAATGATTAGATATTCAAGGACAAGGAGGCCTGAAGTGGTAAGGGAAATTCCAGTTGAGATAGTGACCTTTAAAAAAAAATATTAAAGAGGTGAATAGACTATTAGAAAAGTTAGATATGATAGATATCTGGAGAAAACTGAATGGGGATAGAAAGGAATATACCTTTTTCTCAGCAGTACATGGTACGTATTCAAAAATTGACCATGATAGGGCACAAAAACTTCAGTAAAATGTAGAAAGGCAGAAATAGTAAATGCATCCTTGTCAGATCATGATGCAATAAAAATTGCATGTAATAAAGAGCCATGGAAAGGTAGACTGAAAATTAATTAGAAACTAAACAATCTCATCCTAAAGAATGAGTGGGTCAACAAAATCATAGAAACAATAAATAACTTCATCCAAGAGAATGACAATAATGAGACAATATACCAAAATCTATGGGATGCAGCCAAAGCAGTGTTTAGGGAAATTTTATATCTCTAAATGCTTACATGAATTAAAAAAGAGAGAAAGAAGAAATAAATGAATTGGGCATGCAACTAAAAAAGCTGGAAAAAGAACAAATTTACAATCCCCAACTAAATACTAAATTAGAAATCCTGAAAATCAAAGGAGAAATTAATAAAATTTAAAGTAAGATAGGGGCAGCTAGGTGTCACAGTGGATAGAGCACCAGCCCTGGAGTCAGGAGTACCTGAGTTCAAATCCAGCCTCATTCACTTAACACTTACTAGCTGTGTGACCCTGGGCAAGTCACTTAACCCCAACTGCCTCACTAAAAAAAAAAAAAAATTAAAGCAAGAAAACTATAGAACTAATCAATAAAACTAAGAGCTGGTTTTATGAAAAAACCAATAAAATAGATAAGCCTTTGGTTAATTTGATTAAAAAAAAGAAAGAAGAAAACCAAATTACTAGTATCAAAAATGAAAGGGGTAATTTCACCAACAATGAAGTGGAAATTAAAGCAATAATTAGGACCTATTTTGCCCAACTATATGCCAATAAATTTGACAATCTAAATGAAATGGATGAATATTTACAAAAATACAAATTGCCCAGGTTAACCGAAGAGGAAATAAAATCCTTAAATAGGCCCATTTGAAAAAAAAGAAATTGAACAAGTCATCAATGAACACCCTAAGAAAAAATCTCTAGGGCCAGATGGGTTTACAAGTGAATTCTACCAAACATTTAAAGAACAATTAATTCCAGTACTATACCAACTATTTGGAAAAATAGGTGAAGAAGGAGTTCTATCAAATTCCTTTTATGATGCAAATATGGTGTTGATACCTAAACCAGGCAGAGCCAAAATGGAGAAAGAAAATTACAGACCAATTTCCCTAATGAATATCGATGCAAAAATCTTAAATAAAATATTAGCAAGGAGATTACAGCAAGTGACCAGGATAATACACTATGACCAAGTGGGATTTATACCAGGAATGCAGGGCTGGTTTAACATTAGGAAAACTATTAATATAATCAACCACATCAATAACAAAACTGAACAAAATCATATGATTATCTCAATAGATGCAGAGAAAGCATTTTACAAAATACAACACTCATTCCTATTAAAAACACTAGAGAGCATAGGAATAGGTGGAGCTTTCCTTCAAATAATAAGCAGTATCTATCTAAAACCATCAGCGAACATATGTAACAGGGATAAGTTAGAGGCATTCCCAGTAAGATCAGGGGTGAAACAGAAATGTCCATTATCACCTCTATTATTTAATATTGTACTAGAAATGTTAGCTATAGCAATAAGAGAAGAAAAAGGAATTAAAGGAATTAGAATACACAAGGAGGAAACAAAATTTTCACTCTTTGCAGATGATATGATAGTATACTTAGAGAATCTTAAAGAATCAACTAAAAAAATGCTTGAAACAATTAACA
Organism: Dromiciops gliroides; assembly: GCF_019393635.1. Classification (NCBI taxonomy): domain Eukaryota; kingdom Metazoa; phylum Chordata; class Mammalia; order Microbiotheria; family Microbiotheriidae; genus Dromiciops; species Dromiciops gliroides. The sequence continues at coordinate 46,972,187 of NC_057865.1, forward strand.
ACTTAACAAAGTTGGGGGATATAAAATAAAAACACATAAGTCATCAGCATTTCTATACATGACCAACAAAGCTCAGCAGCAAGAGATAGAAAGAGAAATTCCATTTAAAGTAATGGTAGACAATATAAAATACTTGGGGGTCTACCTGCCAAGACAAATCCAGGAACTCTATGGACATGATTACAAAACACTTTTCACACAAATAAAATCAGATCTATGTAATTGGAAAAATATCAATTGCTCATGGATAGGCTGAGCTAATATAATAAAAATGACAATTCTACCTAAATTAATTTATCTATTCAGTGCCATACCAATCAGACTACCTAAAATTATTTTATAGAGTTAGAAAAAAATAATAACAAAATTCATCTGGAAAAACAAAAAATCAAGAATATCAAGGGAACTAATGAATACAAAATGCACAGGAGGGTGGGCTAGCTGTACCAAATTTGAAGCTATGCTATAAAGCAGCAGTCATCAAAACTATTTGGTACTGGCTAAGAAATAGACTGGTGGATCAATGGAATAGGTTAGGCACAGGAGACACAGTAGTAAATTATTATAGTAATCTACTGTTTGATAAACCCAAAGAGTCCAGCTTCTGGGATAGGAACTCAGTATTTGACAAAAACTGTTGGGAAAACTGGAAGATAGTATGGCAGAAACTAAGCATAGACCAAAATCTTACACCTTATATAAAAATTAGGTCAAAATGGGTTCAAGATTTAGACATAAAGGGCAATACCATAGATAAATTAGGAGAGGAAGAAATAGTTTACCTCTCAGATCTATGGAGAGGAAAACAATTTATGTCCAAACAAGAGATAGAGGATATTATGAAATGCAAAACGAAAGACTTTGATTACATTTAATTAAAAAGGTTTTATACAATGGGGCAGCTAGGTGGCACAGTGGATAGAGCACCAGCCCTGGAATCAGGAGTACCTGAGTTCAAATCCAGCCTCAGACACTTAACACTTACTAGCTGTGTGACCCTGGGCAAGTCACTTAACCCCAATTGCCTCACTTAAAAAAAAAAAGTTTTATACAAACAAAAGCAATGCAGCCAAAATTAAAAGGGAGGCAGAAAATTGGGAAACAATTTTTACAGCCAGCATTTCTGATAAAGGCCTCATTTCTAAAATATATAGAGAACTAAATTAAATTTATAAGAATCCAAATCATTCCCCAATTGAGAAATGGTCAAAGGATATGAACAGGCTGTTTTCTGATGAAGAAACCAAAGCTCTCTGTTGCCGTATGAAAAAAATGCTCTAAATCACTATTGATCAGAGAAATGCAAATTAAAACAACTTTGAGGTACCACCTCACACCTATCAGATTGGATAATATGACAAAAAAAAATAATAAGTGTTGGAGAAGCTGTGGAAAAATTGGAACACTAATGCATTGTTGGTGGAGCTGTGAACTGATCCAACCATTCTGGAGAGCAATTTGGAACTATGTCCAAAGAGCTATGGGACTGTTCATACCCTTTGACCCAGTAGTACCACTGCAAGGTCTGTATCCCAAAGAGACCATAGAAAAGGGAGAAGGACCCACATGTACAAAAATATTTATAGCAGCTCTCTTTGTGGTAGCAAAGAATTGGAAATCAAGGGAATGCCCATCAATAGGGGAAAGGCTAAACAAGTTGTGGTATATAAATGTAATGGAATACTATTGTGCTATAAGAAACAATGAGCAGGAGTTCAGAGAAACCTGGAAGGACTTACATGAACTGATGCTGACTGAGAGGAGCAGAGCCAGGAGAACACTGTACACAGTAACCACAACATTGTGTGATGAACCATGGGGATAGCTCTTCTCAGCAGTGCAATGATCCAAAACAGTTTCAAAGAACTCATGATAGGAAATGTTTTCAACATCCAGGAAAAAAAAAAAAGAACTGTGAATTATTAATTCAGATTGAATCATACTCTTTCTACTTTTGGACTGTTTTTTTCCCTTCTTTTTTGAGTTTTTTCCCTTGTGCTCTGATTCTTCTTTCACAAGATGACTAATGTAGAAATATGTTTAATGTGATTGTGCATATACGACCTATATCAGACTGCTTTCTGTCTTGGGGAGGAGGGGTGGAAGGGAGGGTGGGAGAAAAAAATTTAACTAAAAATCCTGTGAAAACAAATGTTGAAAACTATCCTTATATGTAACTAGAAAATAATAAAATACTTTTTAAAATAAATAAATAATTAATTAATTAAAAATAAATTTTAAAAATAAAACAAAATTCAAAAGTGCTTAGTACAGTGCTTGGTACAAAATAGGTGTCTTATAAAAATACTTATTCACTTTCCTTTCCCTCTCATCTCTGTTAAATTCCATACCATTATTACTTGATTCTCACAACAGCCCCAGGACATTGGTACAATAACATTCCCATTTTATAGCTGAGGAAACTGAGGATGACAGTGGCTAAGTAACTTGCCTGAGATTACACAGCTAGTATCTGAAGCTGGATTTAAATTCAGTTCTTCCATCTCCATGTTCATGTCCTCTCTACCATACCAACAGATAAGGTAGAATTTAGGTATATAATAACAAAAACAACCACAAACTAGCATTTATAGAGCACCTACTATGTACCAAGTACTTTGCTAAGCACTTTACAAATTTCATCACATTTGCCACTCACAACAAACCCTGGGAATTAGGTCCTATTATCATCCCCATTTTACACTTGAGGAAACTGATGCATACAGAGATTAAGTGATTTGGCCTTGCCTTTGCCCACAAATATATAAAACTATATTCTCAATGTGTTATTGTTGTTGTTCAATCCATTCAGTCACATCCAATTCTTTGTGCCCCCATTTAGGGTTTTCCTGGCAAAGATTGTAGAATGGTTTGCCATTTCCTTCTTCATCTCATTTTACAGTTGAGGAAATAGGGTTAAGTGCTTTGCCCAGGGTAAGTGTATGAGGACAGATTTGAACTCAGGAAGATGAGACTTCCTGATTCTCAGCTCTATATCCACTGTACCACCTAGCTGCCCATATTCTCAAAAATGAACCTGTATGCCCAACTTTAGAGAATCAGTCAGCCTAGCTTTAACCCCCAGATTGGCTGCAGGGCAATGAATTCTTTTAGCTACAGAAAGTCTTGAAGACCATCTTCTAAGTCTGAAAAGTTTGGCATCTGTGTTAGTGTCTCTCCCTCCATTATGCCTCCATTCATAATCCATCAATCCACAGACATTTATCAAGTGCCACGAGGGTGCCAGGCACTGTGTTAGGAACTGCGGGGGCAGCTAGGTGGTGCAGTGGATAAAGCACTGGCCCTGGATTCAGGAGTTCAAATCCAGCCTCTGACACTTGACACTTACTAGATGTATGACCCTGGGCAAGTCATTTAACCCTCATTGCCCCCCACCCCCAAAAAAAGGAACTGGGCATTTAGACAAGACAATCCTTGCCTGCTAGGATCTTATATTCTGGTGGGGAAGTTCAAGATGTTCCCCAACAAGTAAATATATATTATATAGAAAATTAATTCAAAGCAATTTTGGAGAAACACCAAAAAGTGGGGAAATCAGGAAAGATCTCTTGAGAAAAGCTGAGTATTGAAGAGACAGAGGTGAAGGAGAAGACTGCATGCAAAGGGGAATAACCTAGTTAAGATGCCTGAGAATGGGAGTTTTAATGGAAGAGAGCGGGGGAAAAAAGGTTCTTTAGGACTATGGGGTCCTCTAGGGGAAGACAGACCTAGACAGAGTGATGTGGTTGGGGAGCTTGGAACTGGGAGTGGGTGACACAAGGACATTGGATATATGGAGGAATGGGGAAAAGGGAGAAGATGCAAGAGTCAGAGAGGGTACAGAGAGTTGAGAGAGCACCTAAAATTAATTATGTCTTATTTTGCAATTTTGAATAGGGTCTTGTTAGGATCATCTGTTAGCAGACTACTGAATATTATCTTGAGCTGCCCTGAGCACATTACCTATGGATTCTGATTGCTAGAAGGTTTTGTGAAATGGGATATAGAGTAAGTAGACATACTGATGGTAGTATATAAAACATGTATACATAAATCACTGAGTCATAAATCCATGCAATTGGGTATTTGTAGGTTGTCAACTCATTGAGAAGCTTGTCTCTTTTCCCCAAAATGTGAAAATTCCTTGAAAGTAGCAGTTATAGTTGTTCATTTGGGGAGTATCTTTCTGAAGCTTTTAGTTGAGTGTTTTGCACCCAGTGGGTGATCAACAATTCATTTAAATTTATCTTCTAAAATGGCAGCAGCTTGGCATAGTTAATAGCATGCTCAGCGCAAAGTCAGGAAGACCTAGGTTCAAATATAGTCTCTGACACTTTCTCTCTATGAGATCTAGTCAAATCTTTGAACCACTATATGTCTCAGACAATTTACTAAGACTTACAAATATATATATAATATGTATAATATATATATGTATATATACAATTTTATAACTGTATTTAAATATAATTGGTTTTCTTTACAGTCCTATGTATTTTATTTTATGCACTAAAACTTTGTTCCGAGAAGGGACCCATAGGCTTCACCAACCTGCCAAAAGGTTTAATGGCCAATAAAGGGTTATGGGGCCTTCATTATAGAGTAGTGCTAGGAAAAATAAAGAGTAAAACTCCACTAAGAATTTTACTTGTGGCAATGTACTGCGATATCTGCTCTCAGGGACCTTAATGGAAGGGGTGGGTGCCTTCTCTTTCACTAGAAAAAGCTCCAAGGATTTTGTAAGATTTGATTTGAGCTCCCAAACTTATTCATTCCTAGACAGGGTGATCTATTTTTTAAAATTTCATTTTTATTATTAAACTTTTTAATTACCTCTGTTGTAGCTCCACCATTCTTTTGTAGTTTAAGTTCTTTTTATATAACAATAGTAACAGTGTCAGTGAAAATCTCAAACTAGCATAATTTCATTCTATTTTTAAACATATTGCAAATATTTGAAAGTATAATAAAATAATGACCTGCAAATGATGAGGTGAGGTTGGGACGTAAGGGTGGAAGAAAGTAATGTATTTTGCAATATTGATGAAAAGAACATTTTTTTTAAATTTAATTACAAAATGTCTCATTTGTTTTCTTTAAAGAAATAAAGATACATATATCAAAATGGCTGGACAACTGAATCTACCTGAAAACCCAGATGACTGGACACCTGAAGATGTTTATCAGTGGGTAACAGGAAAACTTAAGCTTGACTCCAAATATGGGGAGATCTTGAAAATGGAAGAAATGAATGGAATGAGTTTAAAACAATGCATTAAACAGGATCTTATTGACATGGGCATAAAACATGGACCTGCCCTTCAAATAATAAATATGTTTAAGAAATTGAACTCTGAATATTTTAAGCAGACATTGGAAGAAAAAGATGGCCAAAAAACTGAAGACCAATGTGTGACAGAGGAGAAAAATAGGAAAAGAAAAAGGAATCAAACAGACCCAAAGACAGACACTAGCACCAAATCCAAGGATGTCTGTGAATCATCAGAGGTCAAGCCTGCTAAAGAAACTGAAAATGACCCTAAGGAAACAAAGGATGATCTGCCACGCCCAGGGCGGCCATGTTCACCATATCCTTTTGACAACTTCCATAAAAGCTTTTGGTACAAAGAGCATGATATTATTATCCAACCCGAAACAGGGTTACTCAATCTTATCGATCCAGTCCATGAGTTTAAGGCTCTGACTGAAACAGAGGGAGCCACAGAGAATGACATCAAGATGAAATTTAGCAATGAAGTCTTTCGATTTGCTTCAGCCTGCATGAATTGCCGCACCAATGGCACTATCCATTTTGGAGTAAAGGACAAACCTCATGGAGAAATTGTTGGAGTGAAACTCGGTGGGGAAGATAAAAGTGCATTTGTTGACCACCTCAATAAGAAGATCGAGGACTATTTTGGTAAGGAGGATGTTAGGGAAGCAAAGCAGTGCATCAGGCCACCAAGGTTTGTAGAGGTCTTGTTGAAGAACAATACCACATCTGATAGATTTGTCATTGAAGTAGACATCATTCCAAAACACTCCATTTGTGAAAAAAAATATTTCCCAATTAAGATGCAAACTTGTAAAGGAAACAAATGGGAGAAAGCTACGGAATTCTCTCTGTTCGTGAGGGATGGTGCTAGTTCTAAAGACATCTATGCTAATCCAAAGCAAAAAGATGGACATTTTAAAGTGTTTTTATCAAATTTAGAATCACTGGATAAATCCAGAAAAGCCGAAGAAGACTTTCAACCAAAAGAAGCAAAAACAGAAAGCGAGGGAAGAAAACTGGTTCATCTTCTCACAGGAGACCAAGACTTAGATAATTCATACTATGACTGGTACATTCTAGTGGTAAATAAGTGCCATCCAAATCAAATTGAGTACCTGGACTTCCTAAAGGAAATGAGATGGTTTGCTGTGTTAGAGTTTGATCCTGAATCTTTGAGCAATGGGGTTGCCAAAGCTTACAGAAAGACTCGAGCAGCCAATCTTCACTTCCCAAATCAATACCAAGACAATACAACTTCAGTTAATGAAAAAATTGAAAATCTGAATCTTTTTAAGCAACCCAGCTGGATCTTCTGCAACGGCAGGTCAGACATAAGCACAGAAGAATATCAACCTTTAGAACTTAGTTCATGGTTTAAAAAGAGAGCCACTAAAGTCCGGAAATTAATTTCATTTCTTACATGTGAAGACATAATGCAACCTGGGAAGTTTTTAGTCGTGTTTCTATTGCTGTCCCCAGTAGAGGATCCTAGAGATCCTTTTATTGAGACATTTTCTACTTTCTACCAAGAATTAGGAGGAATGGAAGACATACTGTCTATCTCGGTAGATCCACAAATAGGTTCACGATGGAAAGAACTTTTGGAATTCAGATTCTCAACTACCGACCTCACAAACAGATGCATTACTACTTTAAGTCTTGAACAGTTAAATGGCACTATTCTTTCACTAAAACCTCAGACAGAATCTCCTTCAAGATTTTTGCCATCAAATGGCTCTTTGATTGTTCTTCAGAAAAAAGATGAAGACTCTCTGACAGCATTGGAAATCCTCTGTGAAAATGAATGCAAAGGTACAAAAATAGAGAAAGACAAAACTAAATTCACTGAATTCCAGAAATCCCAAGATGAATATTTTTATCTCGGTGGGAAAGTTTCATGGTGGAATTTCTATTTTTCCTCTGAAAACTATTCTTCACCTTTTATCAAAAGGGACAGTTATAAAAAACTTGAAGAGATGATCCAATCTTTAGCAAATTCCCCTAGGGAAACCTGTGTAGAAGTAATCAATTTGTATCATCATCCAGGCTGTGGAGGGACCACATTAGCAATGCATATTCTCTGGGAACTGAAGAATAAATTCCGATGTGCTGTGTTGAAAAGTAAAACGTTAGACTTTGAAGAGATTGGAACACAGGTGACAACTTTAGTCACTTATTGCTCAGAGAACCACCACTACTTTCCTGTGCTCCTGCTGGTAGATGATTTTGAAGAACAAGAAACTGTGTCTGATTTGCGCAATCACATTAACTCAGCCATTGGCGAAGCCTATATTCGATATGAGACACCTTTAGTTATCATTCTGAATTGCATGAGATCCCAGAGGCCAGAAAAGGATGCTAAAAATCCTGACAGTGTTGCATTGATAAACAAACTCTCTTGCACAGAACAAAGAGCATTTGATTCCAAGTTTCTGGAAATTGAAAAGAAGCACCAAAATTGTAGAGATTTTTATTCTTTTATGATCATGAAAGAAAATTTTGATAGGAAATATATTAAGAATATTGTGAAACACATCCTGAAAGGGTTAAATGTTGACAGCAAAGAAGGACAATTGATTTCTTTCCTGTCTCTGCTTAATTCTTACATTTCTGATTCTGACATCTCTGTGGTCCAGTGTGAGAAGTTCTTAGAATTAACTAACCAGAGGGAATATTGGAGCCGAAGGTACTTAGAAGACAAAATGGGAAATTACTCCATAATTCTTATCCATACCAAAGAGAGAGATCATGGGAGGTATGAAGGAGTCCGTATCATTCACCCCTTAATTGCCAGACGCTGTTTAGAAGAATTGAAATTCACCTCTGAAATGGCAAAGAGTGATATTGCACTGAAGCTACTAAAAGAAGATGTATTTTATCAACCTGGAATAAGAAGAGACAAATTTGTACGGATTGTGCAGATGCTGCTGCTGAAAAGACAGAAGGAATACAGTAAAGAAACATTGAATCCAAGGAAGGATATAAATACTTTATTTTCTCCTTTCATTGTGGACATCCAGAAGGAGGAAGGGAATGATCAGGTTCAGAAAGTCTTAAGTGAAGGAATTAACAGATTCGAGCATTTTGCATTGATCTATCAAGCCTTAGCAAGACACTTTTATATTAATGAAAATAATTTTGAAGATGCCATTAATTGGGCACAGAAAGCAAAGAAGAAAAGTCCAGGGAATTCCTTTGTCTCTGATACACTTGGTCAAGTCTATAAAACCCAGTTTATCTTCTATAAGGATAAAATTCAGCAAGGGAGAATTGTATCTCCTCAGGAACTGGAAGGTCTCCTGAGTATAGCAGTGAAGGCTTCAGATGCCTTCAAAGAATCACAGCAAGACAATGAGAACAGAAACTATGAAACTGGGCTGTATCAGAGATCTAAAAGGAAGGGGGGGATGTATAATACATCCTGTTACTTGGGAGAAATAGAAGTTTGTGTGCAGATAATTCAGCTTCTAGAG